>NC_090319.1:129879743-130179743 GCF_040869045.1 Eurosta solidaginis | reverse complement strand
AACGAGCTCTCTCTAGAGTCAAACTAACAAGTACGCAGATTGTGACAACAAAAATGTAACCGCATTTTGACGAAACATGCTATTTCAACATGGTTGGAGATAAATCAGGGGGTTAGAGGGGTGGCTCCTTATGACAATTGTAAAGTTGGTTGGTGTGATGTGGGGACATGTTACAAGTAGGCCGGTTTTGGGTATGTCGGGGTTGACTCTGGATAAGTAAGAGTTCAACTAATAATATCGACGTTGAGCCAGAGTGACATGCGGCTCCCTGGGTTGTGTTCGCGCTGCAGTTGTTGCAGCAGTGTTACTTCTTAGTAAGCATCACGTTTTTCGGCAAAGTTAGAGCACCGGGTCGTTGCAGAGTGTAACGTGCGTAAGACGCATATAAACGTCACTCTTTTAGTCAGTAGTAACTGCCTCGTTAAGGTTTGTACAAACTACCGAACTACCAGTGTCTTATCAAACAGATCAGCATTAAAAAACTTGTATTGGGTAACAACATTGATACTTTTGAATTATAAAACTTATAAATGTTTCCAACTTACCTTGCCCATATTTGGTTGTAAGGAGGCTTGCACGTGTTGTATGTTGTGACAACGGCGCTGAGTCAAACGTTACTATGCGTGATGTAGTACTGTTTCAAGGTGTCCACATTTGTCGCTGCAGCGAGATTACCTAAATGAAAGCGGAGACCATTTACGATTATACACCTGTATTAAGTACTAGGTAAGCTTACCTAAGTAGGGTCCTGGTTCGATTTCATCGAGACTCACTGACCCGCCATCAAAGTCAGCACGATCTTGCGTGCCAAATTGGTCTTTTAATGGTAGAGGATCGGCGCACTGATCATAGCTACCTTCTACATAAACCTGGGGCGACCAAAATTCTTCAAGCAGTTGCTGTTCGCTTAGGTCTACGTTCGGGTATTGATGACCCTTCGCGCGCAGTTCATTGTTTTTAGACTCTGGTAGTATTGTGAGTAACGATGGTAATTTAACACTCAACGGATCCACTAAGAGATCCCAAAAAATTTTCGCTTTGGGATTTTAATGTATGCGAACCACCCAAGGCGCGCGGCAAATATACATCATATAATAAAGGCGACGATTCTCTTTTAATTGCCACGTTTTGTGCATTGTTGTAAAAGAAGCAGTTTTTCACCGAGCAAATCACGATTCTTCAAAACGAGTTCAAAGTTAAATTCTGTACACTTTTCCAACTTTAGCTGCATCTCATTGGCATGATGTTGGTCAGGATCAGTGTATAAAACGAAAGCATCATACTTTGTAAGCGGTACGCCTCTACGTAAACGTGCAGCATCTTGGCGTGTTAGCGGTTATGTCATCATACACCTCAGGTTCCGGCTCTGTAGGGTCTATGGCCACAGTTATAGGAGTATTGGTACAGTTAAATATGCATGAGTTGCTGTCCTGGTTTTAGTAAATCACTCAACACGCCCTATTAAGGATTCTACCTTGGGTGTCAGGCTTGGTGGCGGACTGGGTGGTGAGCTTGATGAGGAATCAGAACCGTCATCATCAACCTCATCATTGTCAATATCATTATTTTGAGCGTCATTGGTTTCTTCTAATTGAATTTGTCCGTTGTTGCTACCATCGACAGCTTCGACTACATATTCGTTGGAAGTGTAAGAGGATGCTCCTCCATCACTAGCGTTGTCTGTTGAATTAACATGCCACCTTTTATACACAAAGATCTGTGCATATTTAACCAAACCCCCAAAAATATCATCGCTAATATCCCAACGATCGATTTTGGATAATTAGTGCAGCAAATGAAAACATATTGCCTTCTTTACATTCCGCTGACACCACTGACAAAGGACTATTTGCACTGGATCATCTGAGCTGTTGTTACAAAAATTACGAACCGTGGTCAACTTTGCCAAGCCACGCCTATCACGACCATGGCCGGCATCTCGCAATATTTTTCTACCGGTCAACATTTCAGAGAGCTTAACACGTGTCTCGGCACTGAGCTCATCAAGTGGCGTATCCACAAGCATACATGCTTCATCACTGCAATTGCATGTCTGTCCCTTCCCCGAGTATGGTAGCATGCTATCCATGGTAGCACTCAATAACATTGTTCCTGATATGTGTGCTTTATAATAAAGCTGAATGATAAGAGAAATGTTTGCAAAATGCTCCTCATTCCATTACTTGATTCTCGCCGTAGCAAACATTTTCCTTTTAGCTTCCCAATGGGACAACTGCTCCACATATGGAAAAGGTACGGAGTATTGAAGTACGCTCTCAAACTAATCAATCTCCAGACCATTACCCTGAGACGTGGTGCAAGTTATTGGACGCTTTATAACAAGCGTTCTCTGCGACGATATCATAACCAATATGTCGTTGCAGTGGAGCAGCCTCTGTAAAAGGCAGCATCGTCGAAACATGGAACATGATTTCACATTCCTTGGAGACCTCATAAACAGCCGTATCGCCTGTATGCCCCTTCTGTATATCAAGACCACCGCAGTAACCCTTGTGATCTGTCAACTTTATACGTTGGCCCAGTATATCTAAGAATTCTTAAAATGCAGGCGAGGAGTTGTTGTTGCTGAATAGCTCTTCTTCTGTGGTCTGGCCATATCTTTGGTATAATACACCGAACTTAAAATTTGACACTAAAACATGCTCATCATAGGTGCCAATTAGCTGTGATGCTTTTGAACACAATACCGGTAGAAAGCTCTCAACTGTGAGTTGATCATTTAAAAATCGTACCATCTTTGCTGGTGTCGGATTTGGAGTCATACATGACATTGGTAAAGGGCTCATGCATTGTACCAGTGCGCTGGCGCAATAAAATGCGAGCATGTTCTTGATTTGCTACATTCTCTGTTTTTATGGATATCAAAATTGGTCCAGATTGTTCGTCTTGACCGACGAGATTTGCGTGTTTTTTTTTTGCTTATTTTTGTACGAATGGGAACCCGCCAAAAATTGCTTTGACCCAAGCAATATGATAAAACCTGCAAAGAAAAAATTCATGAATACCGTGCATAAATGGGCATCGCAAAAGTGTGACAACTGACAGCGCGGCCGACGCCGCAGTTGGAGCACCTCTTTTGTGATGCCGCTAACCAAAAGAAAAAAAAACAACGATAACCCCGATGTCCTGTCCCATCTGCACCTGAAAAATAAAAGGAAATTAATTACTAATAAGAAAACAAAAGAAATTTTTTTTATAATATGAAATAAAAGAATATTACTTAATAATTTAAAATAATATATCAAACGAACAAATATTAAAACTAACTTACCATTTTCCTCCTCAATTATCCATGCGCCGTACACCAAGCGCCGTAGTAAAAAGAATTGAAAGAACGAGAAAAATATCGTTAGATTTATTTACCGCTTCTTTCAATTCACATTCACCCGTAGATCACACACATAGAATGTTCGTTTGTTTTGTCTTTTGCCGTTTGTAACCAACGTATGTACATAGGTATGTATGTACCCTTACATACAAGAAAACAAGAAACGGCAGAGTCGCCAATGTTACCTAATACGACCACCAAATGGTCCGTTTCACAACGCCTCTGTCAGGGTTCAGACACTCACTTTCCCTTTACCCAGGAAGACCACGATCCAAATAAGAAGATCGATATTATTTGCGAACCATTAAATTTTATTCTATAAATAATATGACTTAACCATAACTTAATCCAATTCATAAATAAAAAGAAAAACGATATTCAAATGTTAAAATTAAAAAAAAAATTATTTTGACTCGTGAAAACCCCAGAACTCCTATCCCTAGTGCATCCGTTTTCTGTGCAGGGATAACGCAGCCGAAGACGCATACCGCTTTAGACAATCCCCGCACCGGTACGGGTAAAAGCCCATATGCCCATTTAAATGGGCAATCAAACTCGTGAAAGAGCTTAGTGCCCGCTGGCACACGTGGCAACTAAACTGCCAATGTGGCACTGGATCCTGGTGCGGCCGCCACACCCATAACACTCCTTCACACCCGCGGTAAAATGTGGAGTACCACGTCGTGGCCCTCCTGCGCACCCTCACGACGATGGGCGTCCGCCTAGCACGGAGCACCCCGGGGTCGGCGCGCCGCAGCTCCTCCCTCACTGCATGCTGCAGGACTTCGACGGCCATGAGCCCCTTCCCCGCTCCGCATAACGGATGTCCGCGACCACCTCAATGTGTTCCGCATCCCCCTCCGCAGACTCCAGTGTCAAACATATATATTGCCGCGGGTTCATTTGACACTGAAAAGAAAAAAGAAAGAAAATATAAAACCCATTAGAGAAAAAATTATTAAAAATCCGTTAGGAATTTGTCATACTTACATTTTTAGTAGCCTGAGAATCCGTTGGCAAATAACAAGGTGGTGAGGATAATTTATCCAACACACTCCTACATTAATGTACCCTGGAAAATTCCTGTTGCTGGTGAACCACTGGATGGCAACCCGCAATATAACAACGGCAGTCTAATTAGTGCAGGCAGGACTTGTTGTTTTCAACAACAAACATCACAAACAAACATTATAAGGGTTCGGTACAAAAACAATCCGAGTCCCGAAATTGGAAAAAGCCAACTGTTTCTACTGTCTTAGTGTGCTATTGCCACAGTGACCTAGTTTGTTTTTCAAGGACAAGCAAATACATATTTGTATATATATATTCGCACGCCACAAACTCACCATACCAGCTATCAGCTGACCAATAAATACACGACAGGGTTGCATGTTACATTTAGCATAATGATATGTGCAGATAGAACGCGTCGTGGAGAACGCATCGCCAATCTGCAAATTCATGTCAGGTTATGGTAACGCATCTCCGCTTGGTAAAAATTGAATTTAATATCCCGGGTTGAGCCATCCACTTCATATAAGCACAGGCAGCTGGTGGACTTTCGAATTTAATAGCGATTTTCGCTATTCGTCATGAGCTGTCGCACAAAATTAAATGCATAACTTCGTCTGCCTCTACGCTCCGCTAAAACTCGCTCTATTCATCTATTTTAACATACGTTTGTTAATAAAATAACACTCTTTTCACACGCAATAATGAAATATCTACTGCCTAACTTAAATACGCAAAGATCTGGGTGGGGGGCTTGGAATCACGTCCGTTCCAACCTCCCACACACCACAATATTATTGGTTGTGTTAAATATGCATAATCTGCTCGAAATCACGCCCATTTCGACAGCACTAATAATCGTCACCCAACCGACCTCACGGCCACTCGCCCTGGCACCTCAAAAGATGCCACACCTCGTCCAACAAAGCAGTCGCCCGAGAGCGACACGATACATTAGACGCTGGAACGGAGACCTCGGTCTCTTCGTCCAGCCCAGAAAAACCTAAACAAAAAAAAAAATGCGAGTCTGGAACGGAGACTTCGGCCTCTTCGTTCAACCAAATAAAAAAAAAATGGGAATCTGGAACGGAGACCTCGGCCTCTCCGTCCAACAAAAAGAACAAAAATAAATAAATTTTGCCAGTCTGGAACGGAGACGTCGGCCTCTTCGTCCAGCACTATTGACCTTCTACGCTATATGAATTTATGGATTCTATATATATCTAAGAATTATGTATAATCAAAGGCAAGAAATATTCACTTTCCTCCCCTTCTAATATTTATTTTCATCCTAGCTTGGCGAAATACGCGATTTAGGTTAAGTTTAGTTTTAATGCAAATATTTTTGCTCGTTGCTTTCCAGCGGTAAAAGCGATGTTGCATATCGCAAGGGGCGGGGCGGCATGTTTAGGCAGGATGCCTAACTTTTCCGCATCTGATTGCGAGCCCCCTAATGCAACTCTGCGATTCGATACTCGATACTCGACTTTAACTTATAGCCACCCACACCATCACCGCCACATGCATGTGCATGCATTTACATGCACGTGTATATATGTTTTGTCAGCACTCATGCATATACACGTCGGGGTTGATGTGTGGGTGCCTTTCCCCTCCAAAACGGAGGATTTTGCGGGTCAACGGTTGTCGCTTTCTTTACGACCGTCCTCTTGGATTTCAACAGCCGTTATGTAAGCATCTGCGGCCAGCGATCTCTGCCGTTTTTCCTGCCAATATATTTTGTAATATTGTACCCTAGTTATTTATATATACTGAATAAAGTTCACCCATTATAACGGGAAATTCTCGTCTTTCTATTATTTTACTCCAGCATACACCCGTTCATTGAGATCGACCCGGTGCGCCCACCTCTCGCAAGGATCAGACGCACCCAGGCCGAACAACGAATTTACTGCAATTCTGCTTATTTGCAACCTTCTGCTAACGTTCGAATCACTAAACTGTTGAATAAATAACCCCAATATTCGATAATGCAAAATGGTTTTTATTAGACTACTTTCAAAATAACACTTGTATTGCTCGACAGAGACCATGCTTAATCAAAACTGATTGTCATGCCTCTACCGTTGCTAAGCGCTTCTATTTCCAGAACTTACTAGTTAGTTATCAGCTATAAAATTACTCAGCTGTAACTACAGATGCATGATTTTATAGCTTCTCTCATACCCCATGCGCGTGTATATGTGAGTGATACTTGCACAATTATTGCATACTTCCGGCAGTATCTCAGATATATGCATGTGGTTGTGCGTTGCTTCTCCGCTGCGTTTACGTACATATGTGTAGACATAATGATTGATTTAATGATGTGCATACAAGTCACTGCTTAGCATCGGCTTAGAGATGATAGTATCCCTTAGTGTTGCTAATATTCGTGACACTGCCCTTCACCTTAATCTGATCGTCCCGATCAGACAAATCTCTGTTGTTGTTGTTGTTGTAGCAATGCTCGCCCCACCTAATAGCCGCGACCGATCACAAATTGTCATCAATATCCTCTAACGGGAGTCCAAGGAAACTTGCCGTTTCAACAGGGGTGGACCATAAGGAAAGGGGTGTTAGAGGCGTTGGTTCCACATTACAATTAAAGAGATGGTTGGTGTCATGTGGGGACACATTGCAAGCGGGGCATACATTTTGTATGTCGGGGTTGATTCTGGATAGGTAAGAGTTTAACCTGTTACAGTATCCAGAACGAAGTTGAGCAAGAGTGACACGCGTTTCCTTGGGGAGTATGCGTTCCTCTTCCGCGAGTTTTGGATATTTTTCTTCAAGTACTGGATTCACCGGGCAATTCCCGACATAAAGGTCCGACGCCTGTCTATGGAGTTCAACAAGGACCTGCTTGTGTTTTTTCGCTTCATACGGCTGTGGGTCTTCCCAATTACACTGCAGTTTCGGAGACAAACCTTTTTTTCGTTGTGGGTTGTATAACAGCACCAAAACTCCTTCCTGAAACCCTTCTGAATTAATCGCTTTATCGTATCTGGCTTTCATCTTGTCACTCATAATCTGTGCTCGTTGCCTTACCAGATCGTGTATCTCTCTCAGCTCTTCTTCCAAGACACCAGATGATTTCTTGACATTTCTCTCCGCATCGTCATCTATCCCATACTTCAAATCAACTGGCAGTCGAAGGTCATTGCCAAAAATTACCTTTGCGGGAGTTTGGCCCGTTGTCTCATGTACTGCCAATCGGTAAGCCATCAAGAATTATGATATATGTGTATTCCACTCCTTATGGTACTTGTCTACTACTTTCCTTTCCTACTTTCCCTTTTCGTTTCGTTTGAGCCCTTGCATCTTCTAGCTGACACTTTCTTAGTTGTTCCTTGTACCATTCATCCGTAGATGTTATAGTCATTAGCCGGACATCTATAATGTCTTCTTTAGCCTCGGCATTTGAACAGTGCTTGCATTCCAAATTACATGGTTTTCGTGACATTGCATCAGCATTTCCATTGGTACTACCTTTTCGATGCTCAATGGAAAAGTCATAGCTTTGTAGTCGCTCGATCCACCGTGCCAATTGTCCTTCCGGATTACGGAACTGCAGAAGCCATTTCATCGCTGCGTGATCTGTCCTGACGCGGAATCGCTGGCCGTAGAGGTATTTGTGAAAATGTTTCATTCACTCTACCAACGCCAACAGCTCTCTCCGTGTAACGCAATAGTTCCTCTCTGGTTCTCCAATCGAACGGCTGTAATATGCAACTACATTCTCCTGTCCAACGACCAGTTGTGATAAAACGACTCTTACGATTCTTAATTCATGCAAGTTCTGTGGTCTTGGCCAATCCTTTACTGCCTGAATCTTTTCATTCGCTGTACAGATACCTTGTGAGGACCAAATAAATCCTCATTAATTTGGCCCACACAAAACGACCCCACAACATATTTGACACGACATTAACACAACAAGTGGCCACAAAAGGCTCTAGCAACACGATCAACCAAAAAGTCTCAGCAACACAACGAGCGGTCGCAACATTTAACAGCAACACGGCCAACCAATAAATCTCAGCAACACAACGAGCGCACGCAACCATTTGAGCTAGCAACACCAAACACAACAGCCATAAAAGGAGCGACACAGCAGCACATCAGTCAGTCAGCACGGAGCTGTGGTCGTGACCAGAGCTACTAGCGAAGTATATCCCTATTGCAGTTGACCTTCTCTATGCAATAGGAATCCACTTCATAGGAGCGAGTCGTGGAATGGTGATTGCGGTTGATCTTCTCTACGCATCACCCCCAGAGACCAAAGGCCCCGCCACAGTAACGCGCAACCGCGACAGGTGACACCCGCTCACCTCCGTCAGTAGAAGTACGCCGGCAGAGGCCGCAACTGAGCGGCAACGCACGAAAACCAGCGCAGAGCGCGGCAGCAAAGCGCAGCAGAGGTCCGCCGACGCACAGCGTAACCAGGGTAAGCCAGCGCGAACCGCGGCAGCAGAGGTACGCCGACAGAGGTCACGTCAACGCGGCGACGCATAGCACAGCCAGGGTAAGCCAGCGCCAAGCGCGGCGGCAGACCGCAACAGGGGTACACCGACAGAGTAATACAAGTAAGCGCCGACGTAGGGCGCGACAGAGCATCGCCTCAGCAATACAAGTAAACGCCGACGTAGGGCGTGACAGAGTATCGCCCAGCAAATACGAGTAGACGCCGACGCAAGGCGTGGCAGAGAATCACCCAGCAACAGGCAATACAAATAGACGCCGACGCAAGGCGCAGCAGAGTAATACAAGTAAACGCCGACGTAAGGCGCGTCAAGGCAGCGACGCCACATACTAACGGGATCAGTCTAACGGGACACGGCGACAGAGCATCGCCTCAGCAATACAAGTAGACGCCGACGTAAGGCGCGACAGAGCACCGCAGCAGAGAGAGACGCCGTCATAAGGCGCGTCCAGGCACCGACGCCATATACTAACGGGACCCAGCTAACGGAATACGGCCGGACCGCTAAGGCCCGCCACTGCAATCAAGGATACCGCAAGATAATCCAAGTGAAATTGAAAATGAAGTATACAAACACGTTTTATTTTATATTATAGAATTTAGAACCAATAAAGAGAGTGAAGTTTTTATATTAAATCGATTTGCAAGGTGCCCCTTTAATACAAATTTATTGTAAACGAACCCTGGGCACGGCGAGTATACCCTAGCAAATATCAAAGAAGCAACGGGGCACGAAAAAGCTTCGGTACAATTGGCGCCCGAGCAGGGACCTGCAAATTGTTACCACGTCAGAAGGAACATTCCTGACGAGAAACTTAACCACCAAAATGGTCGACCAGATCGATACCACGTGGTTAGACACAATTTCAAAGAGCAGCTGATATCGATCACACAGGAATTGGGTATTGAGCAGACAGGTACCACCCGAGAAATCCGAAAGCGCATAGCAGCACTGGCCTCAAAGGCAAATACGGACTCGGAAATCCACGAAAAATTTTTATCCCTACAAGCCACCTACAAGGAAACTACGCACATGAGCGACGTAAATGAGGTTAAGACACCGACTCCGTCGAACGGAGGAGGCACACCGAAGGTCACCGTTATAACAGTAGAACAAACTCAATTCGCGTTTCCTCTCAGGAATACAGTACCCACACAACAGCACGTACCATCACGGCATCATCAACCGGCACATCTCAACCCATGCAACCGTACTTACCAGCGAAAATGACGGCACCAGCCATGAACTATACACGCCAGGTAACTCAAGCACCGACTGTGGTGTTCGCGCCCATCATCGACCAGGTAAGAAAGTGGTCCGTAAAGTATGAAGGTGGACGGGACCCGTTAGCGTTCATCGAACGGTTAGAGGAGTTAGCCGAAGTATACGCGCTAAACGTGGACCTCCTGCCGAAAACCATGCCCGAGCTACTAGGGGGCGCCGCGCTACAATGGTACCGCAATAACAATGCGCACTGGGGAGAGTGGAACAGCTTCAAAAAGGATTTTTTACGTTTCTTCCTACCGGTCAGGTACTTCGAGCGGCTCGACGACAACATACGCCAACGAAGGCAGCACAACAAGGAGAGGTATAAGGACTACGTACTAGGAATCCAGAGCTTGATGAGACACGCAGGGTACACCAGCGAACAGCGGCTGGAACGAATCTTCCGTAACAGCCACCCCGATTACCAACTTTACATCCGTCGGAGGGACTTCACTAATCTCGCAGAGCTCCTGACACTTGCCGAAGAATACGAGAACATACGCGAGGACTATCGAAGATCATCAGGCGGACATCACCGCGAATTTACGCGACACATCGCCAGTGACACAACCCGGGTGTCACCATCAAAACCCGCAACACAACCACCACCACCACCGAACCTAACGAACCGCACGCCTCCAGGCAATCAGAGATACGACCCCAACGGCGTATGCAGGAGATGCGGCGAACGAGGACATGACACCAATAGGTGCCGAAACCCACAGAAAATTTTTTGCTGGGAATGTGGCCGCAACGATATACGAACCATCGAATGCTGCCGCCGATGTCAGGGAAACGACAGAGGGCTCCACGAAGAAGAATGCGCCGTGAGCCCAAGGGACCTAGCGCCGAAACGGCAGTAACGATACCCAGGGGACCTAGCGCCGAAACGGCAGTAACGATACCCAAGGAACCCAGCGCTGAAACGGCAGTAACAATGTACCAAGAGCATGGTCCCCTCTACGCCGTAGCCAAGCTCGGTGCGGAATCAGCCGAAGTGGTCATCGACACAGGGGCATCAAGAAGTTTCGTCTCGAGCAGCTTAGCAGAACGTGTGGTGAACTCGGGAAGCGGAGAAATGGTGAGAGTGGCCATCAAAATAACAATGGCAAACGGGACTAGCACTACCATCTTCGACGCCATAAGGACTGAGGTACGCCTCGGAGAAGCGTCACTCCACACAGTTTTACACGTCATGCCCGGAGCGATCGACGACATCATACTGGGCCTAGATACGCTAGGAAGCATGGGAGCCACCATATCATGTGGAGAAGGCCACCTCGTGCTAACCAGACCCCTTGCCCAGCACACACCGAATCCTGGAGCCGCGCCAGAAACTATTCAGAGAACAACGCCAGCAAGAACGAATATCGCCAGGTACGACAGCCCTGGGACTATTTCAATTTCAATATCATCAAGAAAGGATATCGCCAGGTACGATAGCCCTGGGACTATTCAAAGTACAACATCAGCCAGAACGGATATCGCCAGGTACGACAGCCCTAGGACTATTCAAAATTCAACATCATCAAGAACGGATATCGCCAGGTACGACACCCCGGGGACTAATCAGAGTACAACACGAGCGAGAAAGGGTAACGCCGGGTACGACACCCCTGGAGCCCCATCTGGAACAATTCAGAGTGTAACAGCACCGAGCAGTAGTAACTTCAAGCACGCGGCATTATGCAAAACAACCACGACGACATACAAGAAGAAGCGGAACGAGTGCGCGGTTTTCTGGCAAAGGAACTCCGAAAATTCGAGAGCATGAGTGGAGTGACGACAATAGCCGAGCACAAGATTGTCCTGACGGACGAACGCCCCAACAAGCAACGTTACTTCCCACGCAACCCAGCCATGCAGACAATCATCAACAGCTAAGTTGACGAATTGCTCCAGAAAGGATGCATCGAGCCATCCTGTAGCCCACACAGCGCACCGATCGTACTGGCCAAGAAGAAAAACGGGAAAAGGAGGTTATGCGTGGACTATCGGCAGCTCAACGCCCGATCCGTACCCGACGCATACCCCTTACCCAGAATACAACACATCCTGGACAAACTACGACGAGCGAAGTACATCAGCAGCTTTGACTTAAAGAACGGCTACTGGCAAATACCACTGGAGCCCAAGAGCCGGCCCTACACAGCTTTCACAGTACCGGGACGCGGATTATTCCAGTGGCGCGTTATGCCTTTCGGCCTACACTCCGCACCTGCAACGTTTCAAAGAGCACTAGATCAGGTTATTGGACCGGAGATGGAACCCTACGCTTTCGCTTACCTCGATGACATAATCATCATAGGATCCACCTTGGAGGAGCACATTCGCAACCTGAAAGAAGTGATGCTACGACTACAGCGCGCCAACCTCAGAATAAATCCGGAGAAATGCAAGTTTTTCAAGAAAGAAATTCGATACCTAGGACACGTAGTAAGCGACAGGGGAATTCACACCGACCCCGAGAAAGTTGCAGCCATCAAAGACCTGAAACCACCAACGAACGCGAAAGAGGTGCGTCAATATCTCGGTATAGCATCTTGGTACCGACGATTCGTGCCCGACTTCGCGACGATCATCCAGCCACTCACAACCCTGCTGAAAAAGGGCAAACACTGGAAGTGGGGAGCCGAACAACAGGAAGCCTTCGAGGTCTTAAAGCAAAAACTAACGGAAGCACCGATACTTGCCTGTCCGGACTTCACCAAGACCTTCACCTTGCAAACGGACGCAAGCAATTTTGGGCTAGGCGCCGTATTGACACAGGATTTGGAAGGCGGGGAACGCGTGATCGCCTACGCCAGCAGGAAACTCAACAAGGCGGAAACCAACTACTCGCCTACCGAGAAGGAATGCCTCGCGATCGTCTGGGGAATACGCAAGATGAGGCCATACTGGGAAGGGTACCGATTCAGGGTAATCACGGACCATATGTCTCTAAAGTGGCTAAACTCCATCGAAAGCCCCTCCGGCCGTATAGCACGATGGGCCTTGGAACTTCAGCAGCACACCTTCGACATAGAGTACAGGAAAGGAAAGCTGAACCTCGTAGCGGATGCACTATCACGACAGCCACTGGAGACCCTACGACTGGCAACGACAACAGAGCGACCATGCAAGTGGTGGCACAAGCGCGTGAATGAAGTGCGCACTAACCCCGAGAAATATTCTGACTACATGATACAAGATGGACAACTGTACCGCCATATTCCCTGCCGGTCACAAGATGAGGAAGCGGTACCTTGGAAACTTTGTGTACCCACACCACTGCGACAACGAGTATTAGAAGAAAATCACAATATACCAAGCGCTGGACACATGGGCATCCGCCGGACAGTAGCGCGGATTGCCAACCGGTACTACTGGCCCGGCATGTTTCGGGACATCAGTCGATTCGTACGACAGTGCGAGTCTTGCCAGAAGTACAAGGAAACACAGCAAAAGCCGGCCGGAAAGATGCTCACACAAGTGGCCCAAGAACCATTCGCCGCGGTATGCGTCGATTTCGTTGGACCACTCCCACGATCCACACACGGGAACACGATGCTACTAGTATTTTTCGACCGCTTCAGCAAATGGGTGGAACTGGTCCCCATGAGGCGTGCGACAGAAGAGAAGGCCTACGCCGTGCGTTCAGAGAACGCATCCTCGCAAGATTTGGTGCTCCCAAGATACTGATATCGGACAACGGCGTCCAGTTCACCAGCACAACGTGGCAGCGTTACCTCAGGGAAATGGGGATACGACAACAATTCACGGCGCCCTAGACCCCGCAAGAAAACCCGACGGGACGGGCGAACAGGACAATCAAGAGAATCATAGCACAACTCACCAGATCACAGCACAACAGATGAGACGACCGTCTCCCAGAAATCGAGCTGGCCATCAACACCAGTGTGACCGCGTCCACAGGATACAGTCCAGCCTTCCTCGTACAAGGACGGGAACCTCGACTACCAGGGGCATTGTTTGACGAGGTCAACCTGGGGACGGGCACAGCTACCACAACGGCAGAAGAGAAATCTGACAGAATGCAAGAGGCATTCAGAATAGTGAGGCAGAACATGGAACGAGCGGCGGTAGATCAAGCACGACACTACAATTTACGGCGGAGAAAATGGACCCCCGTAGTCGGCGAACTAGTGCTCGCAAAGGAACACCATCTCTCCAAGGCCGGCGAAAATTTCGCGGCAAAGTTGGCCCCCAAATATGACGGACCCTACCAGATCCTAGGATATGTATCACCAGTTATACTCAAAGTACGAAAAACAAACGGCGGGAAAGGGAAAACGGTCAATATTGGGGAGCTAAAGCCATATCATGCAGCAGAGACCATCGCGGGAAATTAAAATAAATTCAGGGAAAATAATCTAATTAATATCAAGGATGGGAGGATAAGCAAGCACCGGTCATTCTATCGCAAACCACCGAGGTGACAACACGTTCTTTTGCTACGAATTTCTTTTGCAAAAAAAAAAAAAAAAAAAAAAAACAAAAACCAACAACCCAAGATGGAGAGCCATAACGCCAAACTAAACAACAGCGGCAAGCGTATGCGCCAGCATTACGAGGAGGAGGAAGCACACGCGTGGAACCACACGCACAAACACGTACGCTGACGTCGCACGCAACGTTACACCACCAAGCGCTACTGGCGCCGACGTCAGCAACACACGTGCAACTAAGCGCGTGCGAGACATTTTCCGACGCATCGCCGAAGGCAAAGGACGCTCCCGCGTAAGTTTTCGCACACGGGAATACACCGTCACGGTGGTAAAAGGCAGGGCCCGCATACGAATACTGGGCACCGAGGGCTAAATTTCTGAAGTGGGGGGGTGTGAGGACCAAATAAATCCTCATTAATTTGGCCCACAAAAAACGACCCCACAACATATTTGACACGACATTAACACAACAAGTGGCCACAAAAGGCTCTAGCAACACGATCAACCAACAAGTCTCAGCAACACAACGAGCGATCGCAACATTTAACAGCAACACGGCCAACCAACAAATCTCAGCAACACAACGAGCGCACGCAACCATTTGAGCTAGTAATACCAAACACAACAGCCATAAAAGGAGCGACACAGCAGCACAGCAGTCAGTCAGCACGGAGCTGTGGTCGTGACCAGAGCTACTAGCGAAGTATATCCCTATTGCAGTTGACCTTCTCTATGCAATAGGAATCCACTTCATAGGAGCGAGTCGTGGAATGGTGATTGCGGTTGATCTTCTCTACGCATCACCCCCAGAGCCCAAAGGCCCCGCCACAGTAACGCGCAACCGCGACAGGTGACACCCGCTCACCTCTGTCAGTAGAAGTACGCCGGCAGAGGCCGCAACTGAGCGGCAACGCACGTAAACCAGCGCAGAGCGCGACAGCAAAGCGCAGCAGAGGTCCGCCGACGCACAACGTAACCAGGGTAAGCCAGCGCGAACCGCGGCAGCAGAGGTACGCCGACAGAGGTCACGTCAACGCGGCGACGCATAGCGCAGCCGGGTAAGCCAGCGCCAAGCGCGGCGGCAGAGCGCAACAGAGGTACACCGACAGAGTAATACCAGTAAGCGCCGACGTAGGGCGCGACAGAGCATCGCCTCAGCAATACAAGTAAACGCCGACGTAGGGCGCGACAGAGTATCGCCCAGCAAATACGAGTAGACGCCGACGCAAGGCGTGGCAGAGAATCGCCCAGCAACAGGCAATACAAATAGACGCCGACGCAAGGCGCAGCATAGTAATACAAGTAAACGCCGACGTAAGGCGCGTCAAGGCAGCGACGCCATATACTAACGGGATCCGTCTAACGGGACACGGCGACAGAGCATCGCCTCAGCAATACAAGTAGACGCCGACGTAAGGCGCGACAGAGCACCGCAGCAGAGAGAGACGCCGTCATAAGGCGCGTCAAGGCACCGACGCCACATACTAACGGGATCCGTCTAACGGAACACGGCGACAGAGCATCGCCTCAGCAATACAAGTAGACGCCGACGTAAGGCGCGACAGAGCACCGCAGCAGAGAGAGACGCCGTCATAAGGCGCGTCAAGGCACCGACGCCACATACTAACGGGACCCAGCTAACGGAATACGGCAAGATAATCCAAAAGAAATTGAAAATGAAGTATACAAACACGTTTTATTTTATATTATAGAATTTAGAACCAATAAAGAGAGTGAAGTTTTTATATTAAATCGATTTGCAAGGTGCTCCTTTAATACAAATTTATTGTAAACGAACCCTGGGCACGGCGAGTATACCCCCGCAAATATCAAAGAAGCAACGGGGCACGAAAAAGCTTCGTTACAACCTTCTGTCGTTACCTTGTGACCCAAATAATTTACTTCCTTTTTAAACAGCGAACACTTTTTGGGACTTAGTTTCAGGCCAGCGCCAGCTATTCTCTGAAAAACTTCCTCCAAGTTCTTAAGAAGTTCATCGAAGTTCTTGTGCAATACGATGATGTCGTCCAGGTAAACCAAGCATGTTTTACAATGTATTCCTTTCAGTACCTGGTCCACGAGTCTCTCAAAAGTAGCTGGTGCATTACAAAGTCCAAAAGGCATCACTGTAAATTGCCAAAGACCATCACCGACACTGAAGGCTGTTTTCTCTTTATCTTCCTCTTTCACCTCAACTTGCCAGTAGCCGCTTTTCAAGTCCATTTTGGAAAAGCAATTCATACCAGATAGCGAGTCCAGAGTATCGTCAGTTCTTGGAAATGGGTAGCTATCCTTTCTCTTAACGTCGTTCAACTTGCGGTAGCCCACGCAAAACCTCAGTTTTCCATCCTTCTTCTTCACAAGTACCACCGGTGAGCTCCATGGGCTAGCTGATGGTTCGATGACGCCGCTGTCGCTCATTTCTTGTCCGATTTGACTCACAACTTCCCTCGCCAGTGGAACACTACGAGGAGCTTGACGTATCGGCCTCGCGTCTCCAGTGTCAATTTGATGTTTCACAACATTGGTACGCCCTGGTTTGGAACCATCCTGGTCAAATATGTTTGCGTACTTTAGGAGCAGTTGCTTTGCCTTACTCTGATAATCTTGATCTAGCCCCTCCGTCCATGCCATGATGTCATCTGAAAGATCAATCTTGCTAGTGAAAATGTTTTCCTGGAGCTGTTCACAATTGATTACTACTTCAGCCTCTTGGCATCTTCCCAATATAGTTCCTGTGGTCAATTTGAGTGGTGACTTGAACTCATTGAGTACTCTTACCGGAATACGTCCATCTTGTTTTGTCATAGCCAGGATTTTTCCTACAAGTACATTCGGTGTTGATTTTCTTGCTGCCTTCACAACCCACAATTTGTTTGTCCCACAATCTCCATCAATTTTTGACAGATGACCGCCTCCCATTTTGGTGGTATTTGCTTATTCTCCTCCACCAGCACTCGTTTACTGCTTTAGTCTTTCTCGTAGCCGAAATTAAGTGGCATATCCCTGTTCTTGCTCTTCATGTCTTGGTTGATTAAGAAGTCCACTCCAATTATGATTTCATCAACAATCTCTGCTACTATAAAATTGTGTACTACCGTGACGTTCCCAATTTTGACTTCACATGCTCCTTCTCCTAGAACCGTGGTGTCTTCTACAGTAGCTGTACGCAATCTAGCCCCATGCAATGGTCTTATCTTCTTGTTGACTAAATCCGATCGAATGATGGAATGGGATGCACCCGTAGCTACATCTCAGTAAACGTTCCTTCCCATCCACATGTCCCCTGACAGTAAGATTGCTTGACCTTCTTCCAATTGGCGAGAAAGAGATTATGGGGCATTCAATTGAGGGAGCCAGCTGCAGCCCCTTGCGGCTGACTCGCTTTAGTTTAACGATTGAGTTGATTTGGATATTTGCTCATCTCCTTGAGTTCTGGGTTTACGGTCACCCACATTGCTGGAACTGTTAGTATTGTACTGCAATGGCGTGCAATGTGCCCTGGCTTTCCACTTTTAAAGCTTTTGACGGCACCATCGTTTTTTCTGCTGCGTCCTTTTAATGATTCCAAAATTGTGTCTACCCAGTCTGGCCTTTCCACTTCCACGCGATGAGCTTTGTATGAGGGCTTACTCAAAAGTGACGCAGTTTCCTGAGTCAGTGCATGGGATACCGTTTCTGCAAATGTTGACTTTGGATTTGCGTATGTAGCTCGCTTCGTTTCAACGACCCGTATGCCATTTATAAAGCTCTGAATCATTACCTTTTCAGTGTATTCCACGGGTGCGTCCGCATTTGCCAGATGAGCCAATCTTTCAATGTCTGAAGCAAACTCCTGCAAAGTTCCGTTAGATTTTTGGTAGCGGTTTTGTAATTCTATTTGGTAGATCTGTTTCCTATGCTCGCTTCCGTAACGTCTCTCTAGAGCGCTCATCAATGTTTCGTAGTTGTTCCGCTCGTACTCTGGGATGGTCTGCAAGATTTCCGCAGCTGGTCCTTTTAAAGCTACGAACAATGCAGCAACTTTATCTTCAGCATTCCAGTTGTTCACTGTTGCGGTCTTCTCAAACTGTAGCTTAAAGACCTGGAAAGGAACAGAACCGTCAAAGGATGGTGTTTTTACCTTTGGATTACTCGCAGAAACTGCTGGGCGATTAGTGCAACTGCTCCATACGACCTTTTAAATCATCGACTTCTGCCTGAAATTGAGCGATTTTTGTATCCTGTGCTTCCAGCTTTGATGATATACGCACTTCCTGCTCTTCAAGTTGTTTAGAGATCTGAGATGATATCTGCGCTGAAATTCGTGCCGACATTTCTGATATACGTCTTTTGCGCTTCCAGTTGAGATGCCAAATATGTCTTCTGTTCTTCCAATTGTGATGTTATATTTGTCTTTTGTTCTGCCAGTTGAGGTATTATATTTGTATTTTGTTCTTCCAGTTGAGATGACACTTGCGACGCCATTACTGAAATGCGTACCTCCTGTGATTCCATCTTGGATATTAAACGTATCTCCTGTAATTCCAATTATGATAACATTTGTGACCACATTTGATTCAACAGTGCTAGTATCGCGTTAGTGTCAACACTTGCCAATGGATTCGGAGTCTCTATCTTCTCTTCCACTTTAGTCGCTGCCTCTTCCACCTCTGGATAAAAGACATATTCGTATATATTAATTCCTTCCAACTCTAATACCTCTCGTAGCCGTGCTTGAAGTTCGATCTTATTGCCGGTTGTATTCAATCCACGGCTCTCCAACTCCTTTTTCAGTGGCTGGATCCTTAATTCTCTTAACTTCGCCATGTCCTTGTTGTACTCTGCAACTCTGCGATTTATTCAACAATTCCTCTTCTGACACCAATTGTAACGAATTTGCTGCAATTCTGCTTATTTGCAACCTTTTGCTAACGTTCGAATCACTAAACTGTTGAATAAAAAATTCCAATATTCGATAATGCAAAATGGTCTTTATTAGACTACTTTCAAAATAACACTTCTATTGCTCGACAGATAGCGTGCTTAATCAAAACAGATTGTCGTGCCTCTACTGTTGCTGCTTTTATACTGTGCGGTTTCCTCGTTGACATATTTCTAGGCGCTTCTATCTCCAGAACTTACTCGTTAGTTATCAGCTATAAAATTACTCAGCTGTAACTACAGATGCATGATTTTATAGCTTCTCTCATACCCCATGCGCGTGTATATGTGATTGATACTTGCACAATTATTGCATACTTTCGGGAGTATCTCAGATATATGCATGAGGTTGTGCCTTGCTTCTCCGCTGCGTGTACGTACATATGTGTAGACATAATGATTGATTTAATGATGTACATACAAGTCACTGCTTAGCATCGGCTTAGAGATGATAGTATCCCTTAGTGTTGCTAATATTCGTCGTAATATGAATAATATTTATAATAAATACTGCACCTGAGAACAAAGCCTTATGAAGCACAAGCAGGTCCTCAGTGGTATCCAGAAACAGGCGTCGGACCTCTATGCCGGGAATTCGGCGAATCCAATTCTTGAAGAATAATACTCAGAACTCGCAGAAGAGGTACGCACTCTCCCTAGGGGAGCGTGCGTCACTCTAGCTCAACTTAGATCTGGGTACTGTAACAGGTTAAACTCTTACCTGTCCAGAATAAACCCCGACATATAAAATGTATGGCCTGCTTGCAATGTGTCCCCACATGACACCAACCACCTCTTCAATTTCAATGAGGAACCAACGCCTCTAACACCCCTCTCACTATGGTCCACCCCTGTTGAAACTGCAAGTGTCCTTGGACTCCCGTTAGAGGATATTGATGACAATTTGTGTTCGGTCGCGCCTATTGGATGGGGCGAAGCACTGTTACAACAACAACAACAACACGACACCAGATCATGCCGAACAAGCAAGGAAGGCATGCTGCTTCACTGAATATGCGTTTCCATTTAACAGATATTGCAGAATTCATTAAACAGAACTTTTGTGCCAGTTCTCAATACAACTCAAGTCTAGGCTCGTTCTAGGCTAAGTTAAGTATGAGTACGGGGCGCTGAACTCTAGGGTATGGCCTAGGTAATGATGAGATATTAACCTGGTGGATAATGCTTTTCGAGATATACAACCAATTTTTCAATTAACTAAAAAAACCTATCGTTTGTGTCATTTATATGTTTTATTGTGTGTTTTTTACTTACGCGGTATTTTACCCCAGAAGTGAATACAACTCGAAAGTTTTGTTTTATTATTAAATGGTTTGGGTTTTTAATATTTAGTTTAATTTAAATTGTAGAAATTTGATTATACAAAAGTTTGGATATGGTGTTACACAGAAATTTGTAAATTGATTAACACGTCGTCACGCGCGCTCGTCTTCAACTAAACTGAATTCTCCTTTTAAAACGTTCATTTCTCTCGTCTCTCTTTGTCGCTTCACTCCCACATTCGGCCATTCTGTTATACATTCGCCCCGAATGTTGTGTCGATATCTCTAGCTCACGGTTTAATATATTCAGAAGTAGTTGTTGACTTGATAGGACCTTCAGAGTTCGAAAGTCTTTGTACATCGTATGAGTTGTTGCCTTTGATTTTCGTTATTCGGTAGGAACCAAGAAATTTTGGTTTCAGCTTAAGGCCACTACCGAATCGAGTACGTTTTATTGCCACCATGTCACCGCCTTTATATTGTTGTGCTGGTTTACGTTTGCGATAATATGTTTTCTTGTTCTCTCGCTGAATTTTCAGGATTTGTAACTTAGCTTGTTTACGTTGTTCGCACCGTCTGTTGTTAAATTGGGCATTAGCTTCTTGCGGTCGAGTATTTGGTGATCATCTTTAGTTCACATCTTAATACCGATTAAAAGTTCAAATGGAGTCGTATTTATGCTTCTTGAAAACGTTGAATTTATTGATTGCTGGACTCTGTCCACGTATTTATACCATTTCGTCGGATCGTTAATGCTAGGCTTAGATAAGACTGACACTATGATGGCGTTCAGCCTCTCTACTTCCCCATTAACTCTTGGCAAGCCCGACGTTATTTTGTTTAGCTTTATGTTTTCACTAACACAATACGTTTTAAATTCGGTTGAAGAAAAAGCAGCAACTCTATAGGAAATAATAGTTGCTGGAATTCCAAAAACCATACTCGGACTCCTCCACTTCGTTATAACCTCTGACGTCGTTGTCGACTTAGTAGGGCACAACCAGCAAAATTTAGTAAATGAGTCTACAACCGCTAAAATATGCCTATAATTTTGGTTTGTGGACTAAAAGGACCCAAAATTCGATATGCAATGGTATCTCTTCCTTCTGTAATGGATGTAACAGATCTCCTTGTTTGCCTTGCTTGCGATTGCTAAGTATACAAGGCACACACCAAGCAATGTGCTTTTTAATTTTTTCGTCGATGTTGGGTATAAAATAATTTTTGAAAATTAATTCCTTTGTTTGGCTTGGCAAATAATTTGGTTTTGCATACAATCCGGAACTACTATTAATTCGTTGTATTTATAAATTTTTTACAAAACGTCGGATTTTAAAGAATAATCATTGTAGAGTATTTTTTCAGTATCATTGTTGAGTATTTCTTGAACTGCATTTAATTTGTCATCGAGAAGTTGTGCTTATCTTATTTTAATTGTAAGGTCATCGTCGCGAATTATCATAACTGCGTACCGACTGAGTGCGTCAGCATGCAGGAAATTTTTGCAATAAGGCAGCCCCCGAATCCATCTATTGAAGCGTCAGTATGTAGTTCAGTTTGAAATTTTTGATTACATATGCCCAGGACGGGATTTTCGACCAGCGCCTTTTTTACCATATTAAACGCTTGTTTTTGTTGATACCCCATTTCAAACGAACAATTGTGCTTCGTCATGTCGGTAAGAGGTGTAACAATAATGGAAAAATTTGGTATAAATTTTCTAAAATATCTTGCTAACCATAGAAGACTAAGAAGTGCTTCGGTGTCTGCGGTATACTGTATTTGAGTACTGCTTCTATTTTTTCTGGCGATGCGTGTAGCTTTTGGTTTTCAATAATGTCACCAAGAAACGAAACTTTTCTTTTCATGAATTGATATTTTTTAATATTTAAATTCAATCCATAGTCTCGGCAAGTGTTAACTACTAACGCAAGATTCTCTAAGGGCTGCTTCTCGCCTTTTGCCGGAATAATTACATCGTCGATGTACGGTAATGCAATACCTTTACGTGTTAAGTCCCGAAAAATTGCATTTATGTGCCTCTGAAAAACACCAGGCGAATTAGACCGGCCAAATGGCACTTTACAAAATTGGTACTGCCCGTTTTGAGTTATGAAATAAATATATTTTCGGCTGGATTCTGCCACAGGTACGTGGAAAAATCCATTTTTTAAATCGATAGTGCTGAAAATCTTGGCGTCTTGCAAACGATCTAGTTGATCATCTATGAGGGGAAGTGGAAAATGGTCTTCAATAATTACCTTATTGATTCGGCGAAAATCAATACATAGCCTGTGTGATTCGTCCTTTTTCTTTACCAAAACAACTGGACTGGTGTAGTCGGAATTCGACGGTTCAATAACTTTGTTCTTAAGCCATTCGTCGATTTGGGCATCAACAATGGCCACTTGTGGAAATGGTAACCGACGTGGTCTTGAAAAAATTGGCATTTCATCACTTAATATTATGCGCATATCTACGTTTGTTGTTAATGCTTTCAAAGGATTTTAATTCGTGATCAACTCGCGCACTTTTTGCTTTGCTACCGCACCCGCATTAATATCAATATCAAGTTCACATTTGTTAATTACCGCGTCAATTTTCATTAAAGCCATTTCTTCATAAACCCAACTGTCCGTATTAATCTTACTAATTTTCAAGCCGTCGCGATTTATTACTATTTCCGCTTTTAAACATAACTCTTCACCGAAAACCACTTCAATTTCCATAAACTTGCACGAATCTACGTAGAAAGTTAGATTGAAAGTTTGACCGTATATTTGTATATCGTGTTCAAAACACCCTTCGGGTCGTATTTTGTTTTGTTTCGCATTTTCACCAAAACCCACTAAAGTTATATTACACGCACTTAGCTTCAGCTTATTTAAGTTTTTATGGACAGTTTCGGTTATGATATTAAGTTTGCTTCCCGTATCGAACAACGCGACATAATTTTTGTCACCGATTCTTACGCTTTTATTAGAAAGATCACGTGTTACTTCAATTTGGCGGGTATTCGCATTCACTTTTTCTTTTTTGCTTTCCACGCAATTTGCTGAAATATGCCCGAAACCATTGCAGTTAAAACACTTTGTGTCTTTTTCTTTATTTTTGTAGCTGCTTGATAAATGCCCTTTCTCCCCACAATTGTAACATTTAATTTCTCTTTTCACTCTTTTCATTCTTTTGTGTATTGTTTTTCGCTATTTCTTTGCCGTGTTGCGTTGCCGCATATATTCGTAACACTTCAATTTTTCTTTAAAGTCACTTCAATTTTTCGCACCATACAAAATCGCTTTGTTTACATTCATATCAGCGATTACGTCTATAACATACTGCATCAAAGCATCACTTTAAATTTTTGCTTGAGAAGCCACTTCTTTCATAGAAAAGAAATGTTCATGCACACTTTCGCTTTCTTTAATTTTACGTTCGCACAGTCGCTTGTGTATAATAGCACTATTCGTTGTTGTTTTAAATTCATTTATTAATGCATCTTTTAATACACTCCACGAATTTAGGCCCCTTTTACTCATTACAAACAACTTTGCTACTCCGCGTAATGATTTTTTCGCCACACTAATTTTTGCAATTTGTTCCACTGCGTTACTGTTGCTTGTTCTTCAAATTCTTGTGTCCACTGATGACTTGATATGAAACTTCTCGCTCTCTGAGAGCACGTGAAAATGTGCATTTTTTATGATATTGGCCATAGATGCCATCATGCTCAAAATCAAATTTGGGCATTTCAGAATAACTTTTGGGTATTTTACATGGTGAAGATTTAATTTATGATTTTCACCAAAAATTTACTCAAACTTGTCAGATGGGATATCAAATAACGCGAATTTATCTCAGTATTACAAATCCAAAAAAAAGCTTATTTTACCGGTTAAAAATTTATCCGTGACAACAGATTAAATCTCATTTTTTGATAGCGAAGATGTACCTATCTCTTTTCGTGCGTTAACATAACAGCTCATCCAATTTTGTAATTTCTTGTACATTTTTGCGTTTATAAAGCGTTGGCTGTGACATACCATCAAAGCGAACTCTTTTAATTAATTTTTGCATTTTCCACACCACCAGGAGGTATGCAATCAGGCGCGTTACCGAAGTTGTTTTTGGGTGCTCGGTTCCCCAGTACGCCGAGATCACCTATATCGACTGTTAAAATTGAAAAAATGCTGGCTACCCTCGCATCCCATGATACACTTCTAATTTCTTGGCATTTTGCTAGCGATTAAACAAATTGTTATATTATTTCATATTTTTTCACTGCAGAAAACACTACTAACACCTTCTTTATGGTTTAACACTAAATATTTTTCCGAAAATTCGCCTTTTTTACAAATTTTTGATCCGCAGCACCAGAAAGCTAATTATTTATACTTTGTACAATTCAAAATACAGGGTGCTTCACAATAACTCGTCAAAGTTGAAAAATTGTATAAAAAAAAAAAAAAAAAAAAATTTGTTAAAAACTGAAGGACAAACTTAGATTTTTTTATGAGGATGTATTTGAACATGATTAAATTTATGATTTGTATGAAGGAGTGTGGCTCCACCCACTTGTGATTAAAACTTTTGTCTTAGTAGCAAGGGTAACAATCTCCACCAAGCTTGATGGACGCATTACTTCTTTTAAGATGTTATACTCTTACACAAGTGAAATGTGTACGCTAGGGGATAAGTATATAAACATTGCTTGAAAATTCATTGAATAAATTTACTTCATTATTTTGAAAATGCTCCTCATTCCATTACTTGATTCTCGCCGTAGCAAACATTTTCCTTTTAGCTTCCCAATGGGACAACTGCTCCACATATGGAAAAGGTACGGAGTATTGAAGTACGCTCTCAAACTAATCAATCTCCAGACCATTACCCTGAGACGTGGTGCAAGTTATTGGACGCTTTATAACAAGCGTTCTCTGCGACGATATCATAACCAATATGTGGTTGCAGTGGAGCAGCCTCTGTAAAAGGCAGCATCGTCGAAACATGGAACATGATTTCACATTCCTTGGAGACCTCATAAACAGCCGTATCGCCTGTATGCCCCTTCTGTATATCAAGACCACCGCAGTAACCCTTGTGATCTGTCAACTTTATACGTTGGCCCAGTATATCTAAGAATTCTTAAAATGCAGGCGAGGAGTTGTTGTTGCTGAATAGCTCTTCTTCTGTGGTCTGGCCATATCTTTGGTATAATACACCGAACTTAAAATTTGACACTAAAACATGCTCATCATAGGTGCCAATTAGCTGTGATGCTTTTGAACACAATACCGGTAGAAAGCTCTCAACTGTGAGTTGATCATTTAAAAATCGTACCATCTTTGCTGGTGTCGGATTTGGAGTCATACATGACATTGGTAAAGGGCTCATGCATTGTACCAGTGCGCTGGCGCAATAAAATGCGAGCATGTTCTTGATTTGCTACATTCTCTGTTTTTATGGATATCAAAATTGGTCCAGATTGTTCGTCTTGACCGACGAGATTTGCGTGTTTTTTTTTTGCTTATTTTTGTACGAATGGGAACCCGCCAAAAATTGCTTTGACCCAAGCAATATGATAAAACCTGCAAAGAAAAAATTCATGAATACCGTGCATAAATGGGCATCGCAAAAGTGTGACAACTGACAGCGCGGCCGACGCCGCAGTTGGAGCACCTCTTTTGTGATGCCGCTAACCAAAAGAAAAAAAAACAACGATAACCCCGATGTCCTGTCCCATCTGCACCTGAAAAATAAAAGGAAATTAATTACTAATAAGAAAACAAAAGAAATTTTTTTTATAATATGAAATAAAAGAATATTACTTAATAATTGAAAATAATATATCAAACGAACAAATATTAAAACTAACTTACCAATTTCCTCCTCAATTATCCATGCGCCGTACACCAAGCGCCGTAGTAAAAAGAATTGAAAGAACGAGAAAAATATCGTTAGATTTATTTACCGCTTCTTTCAATTCACACCCGTGTATAGAATGTTCGTTTGTTTTGTCTTTTGCCGTTTGTAACCAACGTATGTACATAGGTATGTATGTACCCTTACATACAAGAAAACAAGAAACGGCAGAGTCGCCAATGTTACCTAATACGACCACCAAATGGTCCGTTTCACAACGCCTCTGTCAGGGTTCAGACACTCACTTTCCCTTTACCCAGGAAGACCACGATCCAAATAAGAAGATCGATATTATTTGCGAACCATTAAATTTTATTCTATAAATAATATGACTTAACCATAACTTAATCCAATTCATAAATAAAAAGAAAAACGATATTCAAATGTTAAAATTAAAAAAAAAAATTATTTTGACTCGTGAAAACCCCAGAACTCCTATCCCTAGTGCATCCGTTTTCTGTGCAGGGATAACGCAGCCGAAGACGCATACCGCTTTAGACAATCCCCGCACCGGTACGGGTAAAAGCCCATATGCCCATTTAAATGGGCAATCAAACTCGTGAAAGAGCTTAGTGCCCGCTGGCACACGTGGCAACTAAACTGCCAATGTGGCACTGGATCCTGGTGCGGCCGCCACACGCATAACACTCCTTCACACCCGCGGTAAAATGTGGAGTACCACGTCGTGGCCCTCCTGCGCACCCTCACGACGATGGGCGTCCGCCTAGCACGGAGCACCCCGGGGTCGGCGCGCCGCAGCTCCTCCCTCACTGCATGCTGCAGGACTTCGACCGGCGCAAAACATGGCCATAAGCCCCTTCCCCGCTCCGCATAACGGATGTCAGCGACCACCTCAATGTGTTCCGCATCCCCCTCCGCAGACTCCAGTGTCAAACATATATATTGCCGCGGGTTCATTTGACACTGAAAAGAAAAAAGAAAGAAAATATAAAACCCATTAGAGAAAAAATTATTAAAAATCCGTTAGGAATTTGTCATACTTACATTTTTAGTAGCCTGAGAATCCGTTGGCAAATAACAAGGTGGTGAGGATAATTTATCCAACACACTCCTACATTAATGTACCCTGGAAAATTCCTGTTGCTGGTGAACCACTGGATGGCAACCCGCAATATAACAACGGCAGTCTAATTAGTGCAGGCAGGACTTGTTGTTTTCAACAACAAACATCACAAACAAACATTATAAGGGTTCGGTACAAAAACAATCCGAGTCCCGAAATTGGAAAAAGCCAACTGTTTCTACTGTCTTAGTGTGCTATTGCCACAGTGACCTAGTTTGTTTTTCAAGGACAAGCAAATACATATTTGTATATATATATTCGCACGCCACAAACTCACCATACCAGCTATCAGCTGACCAATAAATACACGACAGGGTTGCATGTTACATTTAGCATAATGATACGTGCAGATAGAACGCGTCGTGGAGAACGCATCGCCAATCTGCAAATTCATGTCAGGTTATGGTAACGCATCTCCGCTTGGTAAAAATTGAATTTAATATCCCGGGTTGAGCCATCCACTTCATATAAGCACAGGCAGCTGGTGGACTTTCGAATTTAATAGCGATTTTCGCTATTCGTCATGAGCTGTCGCACAAAATTAAATGCATAACTTCGTCGGCCTCTACGCTCCGCTAAAACTCGCTCTATTCATCTATTTTAACATACGTTTGTTAATAAAATAACACTCTTTTCACACGCAATAATGAAATATCTACTGCCTAACTTAAATACGCAAAGATCTGGGTGGGTGGCTTGGAATCACGTCCGTTCCAACCTCCCACACACCACAATATTATTGGTTGTGTTAAATATGCATAATCTGCTCGAAATCACGCCCATTTCGACAGCACTAATAATCGTCACCCAACCGACCTCACGGCCACTCGCCCTGGCACCTCAAAAGATGCCACACCTCGTCCAACAAAGCAGTCGCCCCGAGAGCGACACGATACATTAGACGCTGGAACGGAGACCTCGGTCTCTTCGTCCAGCCCAGAAAAACCTAAACAAAAAAAAAATGCGAGTCTGGAACGGAGACTTCGGCCTCTTCGTTCAACCAAACAAAAAAAAAAATGGGAATCTGGAACGGAGACCTCGGCCTCTCCGTCCAACAAAAAGAACAAAAATAAATAAATTTTGCCAGTCTGGAACGGAGACGTCGGCCTCTTCGTCCAGCACTATTGACCTTCTACGCTATATGAATTTATGGATTCTATATATATCTAAGAATTATGTATAATCAAAGGCAAGAAATATTCACTTTCCTCCCCTTCTAATATTTATTTTCATCCTAGCTTGGCGAAATACGCGATTTAGGTTAAGTTTAGTTTTAATGCAAATATTTTTGCTCGTTGCTTTCCAGCGGTAAAAGCGATGTTGCATATCGCAAGGGGCGGGGCCGCATGTTTAGGCAGGATGCCTAACTTTTCCGCATCTGATTGCGAGCCCCCTAATGCAACTCTGCGATTCGATACTCGATACTCGACTTTAACTTATAGCCACCCACACCATCACCGCCACATGCATGTGCATGCATTTACATGCACGTGTATATATGTTTTGTCAGCACTCATGCATATGCACGTCGGGGTTGATGTGTGGGTGCCTTTCCCCTCCAAAACGGAGGATTTTGCGGGTCAACGGTTGTCGCTTTCTTTACGACCGTCCTCTTGGATTTCAACAGCCGTTATGTAAGCATCTGCGGCCAGCGATCTCTGCCGTTTTTCCTGCCAATATATTTTGTAATATTGTACCCTAGTTATTTATATATACTGAATAAAGTTCACCCATTATAACGGGAAATTCTCGTCTTTCTATTATTTTACTCCAGCATACACCCGTTCATTGAGATCGACCCGGTGCGCCCACCTCTCGCAAGGATCAGACGCACCCAGGCCGAACAACGAATTTACTGCAATTCTGCTTATTTGCAACCTTCTGCTAACGTTCGAATCACTAAACTGTTGAATAAATAACCCCAATATTCGATAATGCAAAATGGTTTTTATTAGACTACTTTCAAAATAACACTTGTATTGCTCGACAGAGACCATGCTTAATCAAAACTGATTGTCATGCCTCTACCGTTGCTAAGCGCTTCTATTTCCAGAACTTACTAGTTAGTTATCAGCTATAAAATTACTCAGCTGTAACTACAGATGCATGATTTTATAGCTTCTCTCATACCCCATGCGCGTGTATATGTGAGTGATACTTGCACAATTATTGCATACTTCCGGCAGTATCTCAGATATATGCATGTGGTTGTGCGTTGCTTCTCCGCTGCGTTTACGTACATATGTGTAGACATAATGATTGATTTAATGATGTGCATACAAGTCACTGCTTAGCATCGGCTTAGAGATGATAGTATCCCTTAGTGTTGCTAATATTCGTGACACTGCCCTTCACCTTAATCTGATCGTCCCGATCAGACAAATCTCTGTTGTTGTTGTTGTTGTAGCAATTCTCGCCCCACCTAATAGCCGCGACCGATCACAAATTGTCATCAATATCCTCTAACGGGAGTCCAAGGAAACTTGCCGTTTCAACAGGGGTGGACCATAAGGAAAGGGGTGTTAGAGGCGTTGGTTCCACATTACAATTAAAGAGATGGTTGGTGTCATGTGGGGACACATTGCAAGCGGGGCATACATTTTGTATGTCGGGGTTGATTCTGGATAGGTAAGAGTTTAACCTGTTACAGTATCCAGAACGAAGTTGAGCAAGAGTGACACGCGTTTCCTTGGGGAGTATGCGTTCCTCTTCCGCGAGTTTTGGATATTTTTCTTCAAGTACTGGATTCACCGGGCAATTCCCGACATAAAGGTCCGACGCCTGTCTATGGAGTTCAACAAGGACCTGCTTGTGTTTTTTCGCTTCATACGGCTGTGGGTCTTCCCAATTACACTGCAGTTTCGGAGACAAACCTTTTTTTCGTTGTGGGTTGTATAACAGCACCAAAACTCCTTCCTGAAACCCTTCTGAATTAATCGCTTTATCGTATCTGGCTTTCATCTTGTCACTCATAATCTGTGCTCGTTGCCTTACCAGATCGTGTATATCTCTCAGCTCTTCTTCCAAGACACCAGATGATTTCTTGACATTTCTCTCCGCATCGGCATCTATCCCATACTTCAAATCAACTGGCAGTCGAAGGTCATTGCCAAAAATTACCTTTGCGGGAGTTTGGCCCGTTGTCTCATGTACTGCCAATCGGTAAGCCATCAAGAATTATGATATATGTGTATTCCACTCCTTATGGTACTTGTCTACTACTTTCCTTTCCTACTTTCCCTTTTCGTTTCGTTTGAGCCCTTGCATCTTCTAGCTGACACTTTCTTAGTTGTTCCTTGTACCATTCATCCGTAGATGTTATAGTCATTAGCCGGACATCTATAATGTCTTCTTTAGCCTCGGCATTTGAACAGTGCTTGCATTCCAAATTACATGGTTTTCGTGACATTGCATCAGCATTTCCATTGGTACTACCTTTTCGATGCTCAATGGAAAAGTCATAGCTTTGTAGTCGCTCGATCCACCGTGCCAATTGTCCTTCCGGATTACGGAACTGCAGAAGCCATTTCATCGCTGCGTGATCTGTCCTGACGCGGAATCGCTGGCCGTAGAGGTATTTGTGAAAATGTTTCATTCACTCTACCAACGCCAACAGCTCTCTCCGTGTAACGCAATAGTTCCTCTCTGGTTCTCCAATCGAACGGCTGTAATATGCAACTACATTCTCCTGTCCAACGACCAGTTGTGATAAAACGACTCTTACGATTCTTAATTCATGCAAGTTCTGTGGTCTTGGCCAATCCTTTACTGCCTGAATCTTTTCATTCGCTGTACAGATACCTTGTGAGGACCAAATAAATCCTCATTAATTTGGCCCACACAAAACGACCCCACAACATATTTGACACGACATTAACACAACAAGTGGCCACAAAAGGCTCTAGCAACACGATCAACCAAAAAGTCTCAGCAACACAACGAGCGGTCGCAACATTTAACAGCAACACGGCCAACCAATAAATCTCAGCAACACAACGAGCGCACGCAACCATTTGAGCTAGCAACACCAAACACAACAGCCATAAAAGGAGCGACACAGCAGCACATCAGTCAGTCAGCACGGAGCTGTGGTCGTGACCAGAGCTACTAGCGAAGTATATCCCTATTGCAGTTGACCTTCTCTATGCAATAGGAATCCACTTCATAGGAGCGAGTCGTGGAATGGTGATTGCGGTTGATCTTCTCTACGCATCACCCCCAGAGACCAAAGGCCCCGCCACAGTAACGCGCAACCGCGACAGGTGACACCCGCTCACCTCCGTCAGTAGAAGTACGCCGGCAGAGGCCGCAACTGAGCGGCAACGCACGAAAACCAGCGCAGAGCGCGGCAGCAAAGCGCAGCAGAGGTCCGCCGACGCACAGCGTAACCAGGGTAAGCCAGCGCGAACCGCGGCAGCAGAGGTACGCCGACAGAGGTCACGTCAACGCGGCGACGCATAGCACAGCCAGGGTAAGCCAGCGCCAAGCGCGGCGGCAGACCGCAACAGGGGTACACCGACAGAGTAATACAAGTAAGCGCCGACGTAGGGCGCGACAGAGCATCGCCTCAGCAATACAAGTAAACGCCGACGTAGGGCGTGACAGAGTATCGCCCAGCAAATACGAGTAGACGCCGACGCAAGGCGTGGCAGAGAATCACCCAGCAACAGGCAATACAAATAGACGCCGACGCAAGGCGCAGCAGAGTAATACAAGTAAACGCCGACGTAAGGCGCGTCAAGGCAGCGACGCCACATACTAACGGGATCAGTCTAACGGGACACGGCGACAGAGCATCGCCTCAGCAATACAAGTAGACGCCGACGTAAGGCGCGACAGAGCACCGCAGCAGAGAGAGACGCCGTCATAAGGCGCGTCCAGGCACCGACGCCATATACTAACGGGACCCAGCTAACGGAATACGGCCGGACCGCTAAGGCCCGCCACTGCAATCAAGGATACCGCAAGATAATCCAAGTGAAATTGAAAATGAAGTATACAAACACGTTTTATTTTATATTATAGAATTTAGAACCAATAAAGAGAGTGAAGTTTTTATATTAAATCGATTTGCAAGGTGCCCCTTTAATACAAATTTATTGTAAACGAACCCTGGGCACGGCGAGTATACCCTAGCAAATATCAAAGAAGCAACGGGGCACGAAAAAGCTTCGGTACAATTGGCGCCCGAGCAGGGACCTGCAAATTGTTACCACGTCAGAAGGAACATTCCTGACGAGAAACTTAACCACCAAAATGGTCGACCAGATCGATACCACGTGGTTAGACACAATTTCAAAGAGCAGCTGATATCGATCACACAGGAATTGGGTATTGAGCAGACAGGTACCACCCGAGAAATCCGAAAGCGCATAGCAGCACTGGCCTCAAAGGCAAATACGGACTCGGAAATCCACGAAAAATTTTTATCCCTACAAGCCACCTACAAGGAAACTACGCACATGAGCGACGTAAATGAGGTTAAGACACCGACTCCGTCGAACGGAGGAGGCACACCGAAGGTCACCGTTATAACAGTAGAACAAACTCAATTCGCGTTTCCTCTCAGGAATACAGTACCCACACAACAGCACGTACCATCAGAAATTACGGCATCATCAACCGGCACATCTCAACCCATGCAACCGTACTTACCAGCGGAAATGACGGCACCAGCCATGAACTATACACGCCAGGTAACTCAAGCACCGACTGTGGTGTTCGCGCCCATCATCGACCAGGTAAGAAAGTGGTCCGTAAAGTATGAAGGTGGACGGGACCCGTTAGCGTTCATCGAACGGTTAGAGGAGTTAGCCGAAGTATACGCGCTAAACGTGGACCTCCTGCCGAAAACCATGCCCGAGCTACTAGGGGGCGCCGCGCTACAATGGTACCGCAATAACAATGCGCACTGGGGAGAGTGGAACAGCTTCAAAAAGGATTTTTTACGTTTCTTCCTACCGGTCAGGTACTTCGAGCGGCTCGACGACAACATACGCCAACGAAGGCAGCACAACAAGGAGAGGTATAAGGACTACGTACTAGGAATCCAGAGCTTGATGAGACACGCAGGGTACACCAGCGAACAGCGGCTGGAACGAATCTTCCGTAACAGCCACCCCGATTACCAACTTTACATCCGTCGGAGGGACTTCACTAATCTCGCAGAGCTCCTGACACTTGCCGAAGAATACGAGAACATACGCGAGGACTATCGAAGATCATCAGGCGGACATCACCGCGAATTTACGCGACACATCGCCAGTGACACAACCCGGGTGTCACCATCAAAACCTGCAACACAACCACCACCACCACCGAACCTAACGAACCGCACGCCTCCAGGCAATCAGAGATACGACCCCAACGGCGTATGCAGGAGATGCGGCGAACGAGGACATGACACCAATAGGTGCCGAAACCCACAGAAAATTTTTTGCTGGGAATGTGGCCGCAACGATATACGAACCATCGAATGCTGCCGCCGATGTCAGGGAAACGACAGAGGGCTCCACGAAGAAGAATGCGCCGTGAGCCCAAGGGACCTAGCGCCGAAACGGCAGTAACGATACCCAGGGGACCTAGCGCCGAAACGGCAGTAACGATACCCAAGGAACCCAGCGCTGAAACGGCAGTAACAATGTACCAAGAGCATGGTCCCCTCTACGCCGTAGCCAAGCTCGGTGCGGAATCAGCCGAAGTGGTCATCGACACAGGGGCATCAAGAAGTTTCGTCTCGAGCAGCTTAGCAGAACGTGTGGTGAACTCGGGAAGCGGAGAAATGGTGAGAGTGGCCATCAAAATAACAATGGCAAACGGGACTAGCACTACCATCTTCGACGCCATAAGGACTGAGGTACGCCTCGGAGAAGCGTCACTCCACACAGTTTTACACGTCATGCCCGGAGCGATCGACGACATCATACTGGGCCTAGATACGCTAGGAAGCATGGGAGCCACCATATCATGTGGAGAAGGCCACCTCGTGCTAACCAGACCCCTTGCCCAGCACACACCGAATCCTGGAGCCGCGCCAGAAACTATTCAGAGAACAACGCCAGCAAGAACGAATATCGCCAGGTACGACAGCCCTGGGACTATTTCAATTTCAATATCATCAAGAAAGGATATCGCCAGGTACGATAGCCCTGGGACTATTCAAAGTACAACATCAGCCAGAACGGATATCGCCAGGTACGACAGCCCTAGGACTATTCAAAATTCAACATCATCAAGAACGGATATCGCCAGGTACGACACCCCGGGGACTAATCAGAGTACAACACGAGCGAGAAAGGGTAACGCCGGGTACGACACCCCTGGAGCCCCATCTGGAACAATTCAGAGTGTAACAGCACCGAGCAGTAGTAACTTCAAGCACGCGGCATTATGCAAAACAACCACGACGACATACAAGAAGAAGCGGAACGAGTGCGCGGTTTTCTGGCAAAGGAACTCCGAAAATTCGAGAGCATGAGTGGAGTGACGACAATAGCCGAGCACAAGATTGTCCTGACGGACGAACGCCCCAACAAGCAACGTTACTTCCCACGCAACCCAGCCATGCAGACAATCATCAACAGCGAAGTTGACGAATTGCTCCAGAAAGGATGTATCGAGCCATCCTGTAGCCCACACAGCGCACCGATCGTACTGGCCAAGAAGAAAAACGGGAAAAGGAGGTTATGCGTGGACTATCGGCAGCTCAACGCCCGATCCGTACCCGACGCATACCCCTTACCCAGAATACAACACATCCTGGACAAACTACGACGAGCGAAGTACATCAGCAGCTTTGACTTAAAGAACGGCTACTGGCAAATACCACTGGAGCCCAAGAGCCGGCCCTACACAGCTTTCACAGTACCGGGACGCGGATTATTCCAGTGGCGCGTTATGCCTTTCGGCCTACACTCCGCACCTGCAACGTTTCAAAGAGCACTAGATCAGGTTATTGGACCGGAGATGGAACCCTACGCTTTCGCTTACCTCGATGACATAATCATCATAGGATCCACCTTGGAGGAGCACATTCGCAACCTGAAAGAAGTGATGCTACGACTACAGCGCGCCAACCTCAGAATAAATCCGGAGAAATGCAAGTTTTTCAAGAAAGAAATTCGATACCTAGGACACGTAGTAAGCGACAGGGGAATTCACACCGACCCCGAGAAAGTTGCAGCCATCAAAGACCTGAAACCACCAACGAACGCGAAAGAGGTGCGTCAATATCTCGGTATAGCATCTTGGTACCGACGATTCGTGCCCGACTTCGCGACGATCATCCAGCCACTCACAACCCTGCTGAAAAAGGGCAAACACTGGAAGTGGGGAGCCGAACAACAGGAAGCCTTCGAGGTCTTAAAGCAAAAACTAACGGAAGCACCGATACTTGCCTGTCCGGACTTCACCAAGACCTTCACCTTGCAAACGGACGCAAGCAATTTTGGGCTAGGCGCCGTATTGACACAGGATTTGGAAGGCGGGGAACGCGTGATCGCCTACGCCAGCAGGAAACTCAACAAGGCGGAAACCAACTACTCGCCTACCGAGAAGGAATGCCTCGCGATCGTCTGGGGAATACGCAAGATGAGGCCATACTGGGAAGGGTACCGATTCAGGGTAATCACGGACCATATGTCTCTAAAGTGGCTAAACTCCATCGAAAGCCCCTCCGGCCGTATAGCACGATGGGCTTTGGAACTTCAGCAGCACACCTTCGACATAGAGTACAGGAAAGGAAAGCTGAACCTGGTAGCGGATGCACTATCACGACAGCCACTGGAGACCCTACGACTGGCAACGACAACAGAGCGACCATGCAAGTGGTGGCACAAGCGCGTGAATGAAGTGCGCACTAACCCCGAGAAATATTCTGACTACATGATACAAGATGGACAACTGTACCGCCATATTCCCTGCCGGTCACAAGATGAGGAAGCGGTACCTTGGAAACTTTGTGTACCCACACCACTGCGACAACGAGTATTAGAAGAAAATCACAATATACCAAGCGCTGGACACATGGGCATCCGCCGGACAGTAGCGCGTATTGCCAACCGGTACTACTGGCCCGGCATGTTTCGGGACATCAGTCGATTCGTACGACAGTGCGAGTCTTGCCAGAAGTACAAGGAAACACAGCAAAAGCCGGCCGGAAAGATGCTCACACAAGTGGCCCAAGAACCATTCGCCGCGGTATGCGTCGATTTCGTTGGACCACTCCCACGATCCACACACGGGAACACGATGCTACTAGTATTTTTCGACCGCTTCAGCAAATGGGTGGAACTGGTCCCCATGAGGCGTGCGACAGCAGAAGGCCTACGCCGTGCGTTCAGAGAACGCATCCTCGCAAGATTTGGTGCTCCCAAGGTACTGATATCGGACAACGGCGTCCAGTTCACCAGCACAACGTGGCAGCGTTACCTCAGGGAAATGGGGATACGACAACAATTCACGGCGCCCTACACCCCGCAAGAAAACCCGACGGGAAGGGCGAACAGGACAATCAAGAGAATCATAGCACAACTCACCAGATCACAGCACAACAGATGAGACGACCGTCTCCCAGAAATCGAGCTGGCCATCAACACCAGTGTGACCGCGTCCACAGGATACAGTCCAGCCTTCCTCGTACAAGGACGGGAACCTCGACTACCAGGGGCATTGTTTGACGAGGTCAACCTGGGGACGGGCACAGCTACCACAACGGCAGAAGAGAAATCTGACAGAATGCAAGAGGCATTCAGAATAGTGAGGCAGAACATGGAACGAGCGGCGGTAGATCAAGCACGACACTACAATTTACGGCGGAGAAAATGGACCCCCGTAGTCGGCGAACTAGTGCTCGCAAAGGAACACCATCTCTCCAAGGCCGGCGAAAATTTCGCGGCAAAGTTGGCCCCCAAATATGACGGACCCTACCAGATCCTAGGATATGTATCACCAGTTATACTCAAAGTACGAAAAACAAACGGCGGGAAAGGGAAAACGGTCAATATTGGGGAGCTAAAGCCATATCATGCAGCAGAGACCATCGCGGGAAATTAAAATAAATTCAGGGAAAATAATCTAATTAATATCAAGGATGGGAGGATAAGCAAGCACCGGTCATTCTATCGCAAACCACCGAGGTGACAACACGTTCTTTTGCTACGAATTTCTTTTCCAAAAAAAAAAAAAAAAAAAAAAAACAAAAACCAACAACCCAAGATGGAGAGCCATAACGCCAAACTAAACAACAGCGGCAAGCGTATGCGCCAGCATTACGAGGAGGAGGAAGCACACGCGTGGAACCACACGCACAAACACGTACGCTGACGTCGCACGCAACGTTACACCACCAAGCGCTACTGGCGCCGACGTCAGCAACACACGTGCAACTAAGCGCGTGCGAGACATTTTCCGACGCATCGCCGAAGGCAAAGGACGCTCCCGCGTAAGTTTTCGCACACGGGAATACACCGTCACGGTGGTAAAAGGCAGGGCCCGCATACGAATACTGGGCACCGAGGGCTAAATTTCTGAAGTGGGGGGGGTGTGAGGACCAAATAAATCCTCATTAATTTGGCCCACAAAAAACGACCCCACAACATATTTGACACGACATTAACACAACAAGTGGCCACAAAAGGCTCTAGCAACACGATCAACCAACAAGTCTCAGCAACACAACGAGCGATCGCAACATTTAACAGCAACACGGCCAACCAACAAATCTCAGCAACACAACGAGCGCACGCAACCATTTGAGCTAGTAATACCAAACACAACAGCCATAAAAGGAGCGACATAGCAGCACAGCAGTCAGTCAGCACGGAGCTGTGGTCGTGACCAGAGCTACTAGCGAAGTATATCCCTATTGCAGTTGACCTTCTCTATGCAATAGGAATCCACTTCATAGGAGCGAGTCGTGGAATGGTGATTGCGGTTGATCTTCTCTACGCATCACCCCCAGAGCCCAAAGGCCCCGCCACAGTAACGCGCAACCGCGACAGGTGACACCCGCTCACTTCTGTCAGTAGAAGTACGCCGGCAGAGGCCGCAACTGAGCGGCAACGCACGTAAACCAGCGCAGAGCGCGACAGCAAAGCGCAGCAGAGGTCCGCCGACGCACAACGTAACCAGGGTAAGCCAGCGCGAACCGCGGCAGCAGAGGTACGCCGACAGAGGTCACGTCAACGCGGCGACGCATAGCGCAGCCGGGTAAGCCAGCGCCAAGCGCGGCGGCAGAGCGCAACAGAGGTACACCGACAGAGTAATACCAGTAAGCGCCGACGTAGGGCGCGACAGAGCATCGCCTCAGCAATACAAGTAAACGCCGACGTAGGGCGCGACAGAGTATCGCCGAGCAAATACGAGTAGACGCCGACGCAAGGCGTGGCAGAGAATCGCCCAGCAACAGGCAATACAAATAGACGCCGACGCAAGGCGCAGCATAGTAATACAAGTAAACGCCGACGTAAGGCGCGTCAAGGCAGCGACGCCATATACTAACGGGATCCGTCTAACGGGACACGGCGACAGAGCATCGCCTCAGCAATACAAGTAGACGCCGACGTAAGGCGCGACAGAGCACCGCAGCAGAGAGAGACGCCGTCATAAGGCGCGTCAAGGCACCGACGCCACATACTAACGGGATCCGTCTAACGGAACACGGCGACAGAGCATCGCCTCAGCAATACAAGTAGACGCCGACGTAAGGCGCGACAGAGCACCGCAGCAGAGAGAGACGCCGTCATAAGGCGCGTCCAGGCACCGACGCCATATACTAACGGGACCCAGCTAACGGAATACGGCCGGACCGCTAAGGCCCGCCACTGCAATCAAGGATACCGCAAGATAATCCAAGTGAAATTGAAAATGAAGTATACAAACACGTTTTATTTTATATTATAGAATTTAGAACCAATAAAGAGAGTGAAGTTTTTATATTAAATCGATTTGCAAGGTGCCCCTTTAATACAAATTTATTGTAAACGAACCCTGGGCACGGCGAGTATACCCCCGCAAATATCAAAGAAGCAACGGGGCACGAAAAAGCTTCGTTACAACCTTCTGTCGTTACCTTGTGACCCAAATAATTTACTTCCTTTTTAAACAGCGAACACTTTTTGGGACTTAGTTTCAGGCCAGCGCCAGCTATTCTCTGGAAAACTTCCTCCAAGTTCTTAAGAAGTTCATCGAAGTTCTTGTGCAATACGATGATGTCGTCCAGGTAAACCAAGCATGTTTTACAATGTATTCCTTTCAGTACCTGGTCCACGAGTCTCTCAAAAGTAGCTGGTGCATTACAAAGTCCAAAAGGCATCACTGTAAATTGCCAAAGACCATCACCGACACTGAAGGCTGTTTTCTCTTTATCTTCCTCTTTCACCTCAACTTGCCAGTAGCCGCTTTTCAAGTCCATTTTGGAAAAGCAATTCATACCAGATAGCGAGTCCAGAGTATCGTCAGTTCTTGGAAATGGGTAGCTATCCTTTCTCTTAACGTCGTTCAACTTGCGGTAGCCCACGCAAAACCTCAGTTTTCCATCCTTCTTCTTCACAAGTACCACCGGTGAGCTCCATGGGCTAGCTGATGGTTCGATGACGCCGCTGTCGCTCATTTCTTGTCCGATTTGACTCACAACTTCCCTCGCCAGTGGAACACTACGAGGAGCTTGACGTATCGGCCTCGCGTCTCCAGTGTCAATTTGATGTTTCACAACATTGGTACGCCCTGGTTTGGAACCATCCTGGTCAAATATGTTTGCGTACTTTAGGAGCAGTTGCTTTGCCTTACTCTGATAATCTTGATCTAGCCCCTCCGTCCATGCCATGATGTCATCTGAAAGATCAATCTTGCTAGTGAAAATGTTTTCCTGGAGCTGTTCACAATTGATTACTACTTCAGCCTCTTGGCATCTTCCCAATATAGTTCCTGTGGTCAATTTGAGTGGTGACTTGAACTCATTGAGTACTCTTACCGGAATACGTCCATCTTGTTTTGTCATAGCCAGGATTTTTCCTACAAGTACATTCGGTGTTGATTTTCTTGCTGCCTTCACAACCCACAATTTGTTAGTCCCACAATCTCCATCAATTTTTGACAGATGACCGCCTCCCATTTTGGTGGTATTTGCTTATTCTCCTCCACCAGCACTCGTTTACTGCTTTAGTCTTTCTCGTAGCCGAAATTAAGTGGCATATCCCTGTTCTTGCTCTTCATGTCTTGGTTGATTAAGAAGTCCACTCCAATTATGATTTCATCAACAATCTCTGCTACTATAAAATTGTGTACTACCGTGACGTTCCCAATTTTGACTTCACATGCTCCTTCTCCTAGAACCGTGGTGTCTTCTACAGTAGCTGTACGCAATCTAGCCCCATGCAATGGTCTTATCTTCTTGTTGACTAAATCCGATCGAATGATGGAATGGGATGCACCCGTAGCTACATCTCAGTAAACGTTCCTTCCCATCCACATGTCCCCTGACAGTAAGATTGCTTGACCTTCTTCCAATTGGCGAGAAAGAGATTATGGGGCATTCAATTGAGGGAGCCAGCTGCAGCCCCTTGCGGCTGACTCGCTTTAGTTTAACGATTGAGTTGATTTGGATATTTGCTCATCTCCTTGAGTTCTGGGTTTACGGTCACCCACATTGCTGGAACTGTTAGTATTGTACTGCAATGGCGTGCAATGTGCCCTGGCTTTCCACTTTTAAAGCTTTTGACGGCACCATCGTTTTTTCTGCTGCGTCCTTTTAATGATTCCAAAATTGTGTCTACCCAGTCTGGCCTTTCCACTTCCACGCGATGAGCTTTGTATGAGGGCTTACTCAAAAGTGACGCAGTTTCCTGAGTCAGTGCATGGGATACCGTTTCTGCAAATGTTGACTTTGGATTTGCGTATGTAGCTCGCTTCGTTTCAACGACCCGTATGCCATTTATAAAGCTCTGAATCATTACCTTTTCAGTGTATTCCACGGGTGCGTCCGCATTTGCCAGATGAGCCAATCTTTCAATGTCTGAAGCAAACTCCTGCAAAGTTCCGTTAGATTTTTGGTAGCGGTTTTGTAATTCTATTTGGTAGATCTGTTTCCTATGCTCGCTTCCGTAACGTCTCTCTAGAGCGCTCATCAATGTTTCGTAGTTGTTCCGCTCGTACTCTGGGATGGTCTGCAAGATTTCCGCAGCTGGTCCTTTTAAAGCTACGAACAATGCAGCAACTTTATCTTCAGCATTCCAGTTGTTCACTGTTGCGGTCTTCTCAAACTGTAGCTTAAAGACCTGGAAAGGAACAGAACCGTCAAAGGATGGTGTTTTTACCTTTGGATTACTCGCAGAAACTGCTGGGCGATTAGTGCAACTGCTCCATACGACCTTTTAAATCATCGACTTCTGCCTGAAATTGAGCGATTTTTGTATCCTGTGCTTCCAGCTTTGATGATATACGCACTTCCTGCTCTTCAAGTTGTTTAGAGATCTGAGATGATATCTGCACTGAAATTCGTGCCGACATTTCGGATATACATGTCTTTTGCGCTTCCAGTTGAGATGCCAAATATGTCTTCTGTTCTTCCAATTGTGATGTTATATTTGTCTTTTGTTCTGCCAGTTGAGGTATTATATTTGTATTTTGTTCTTCCAGTTGAGATGACACTTGCGACGCCATTACTGAAATGCGTACCTCCTGTGATTCCATCTTGGATATTAAACGTATCTCCTGTAATTCCAATTATGATAACATTTGTGACCACATTTGGTTCAACAGTGCTAGTATCGCGTTAGTGTCAACACTTGCCAATGGATTCGGAGTCTCTATCTTCTCTTCCACTTTAGTCGCTGCCTCTTCCACCTCTGGATAAAAGACATATTCGTATATATTAATTCCTTCCAACTCTAATACCTCTCGTAGCCGTGCTTGAAGTTCGATCTTATTGCCGGTTGTATTCAATCCACGGCTCTCCAACTCCTTTTTCAGTGGCTGGATCCTTAATTCTCTTAACTTCGCCATGTCCTTGTTGTACTCTGCAACTCTGCGATTTATTCAACAATTCCTCTTCTGACACCAATTGTAACGAATTTGCTGCAATTCTGCTTATTTGCAACCTTTTGCTAACGTTCGAATCACTAAACTGTTGAATAAAAAATTCCAATATTCGATAATGCAAAATGGTCTTTATTAGACTACTTTCAAAATAACACTTCTATTGCTCGACAGATAGCGTGCTTAATCAAAACAGATTGTCGTGCCTCTACTGTTGCTGCTTTTATACTGTGCGGTTTCCTCGTTGACATATTTCTAGGCGCTTCTATCTCCAGAACTTACTAGTTAGTTATCAGCTATAAAATTACTCAGCTGTAACTACAGATGCATGATTTTATAGCTTCTCTCATACCCCATGCGCGTGTATATGTGATTGATACTTGCACAATTATTGCATACTTTCGGGAGTATCTCAGATATATGCATGAGGTTGTGCCTTGCTTCTCCGCTGCGTGTACGTACATATGTGTAGACATAATGATTGATTTAATGATGTACATACAAGTCACTGCTTAGCATCGGCTTAGAGATGATAGTATCCCTTAGTGTTGCTAATATTCGTCGCAATATGAATAATATTTATAATAAACACTGCACCTGAGAACAAAGCCTTATGAAGCACAAGCAGGTCCTCAGTGGTATCCAGAAACAGGCGTCGGACCTCTATGCCGGGAATTCGGCGAATCCAGTTCTTGAAGAATAATACTCAGAACTCGCAGAAGAGGTACGCACTCTCCCTAGGGGAGCGTGCGTCACTCTAGCTCAACTTAGATCTGGGTACTGTAACAGGTTAAACTCTTACCTGTCCAGAATAAACCCCGACATATAAAATGTATGGCCTGCTTGCAATGTGTCCCCACATGACACCAACCACCTCTTCAATTTCAATGAGGAACCAACGCCTCTAACACCCCTCTCACTATGGTCCACCCCTGTTGAAACTGCAAGTGTCCTTGGACTCCCGTTAGAGGATATTGATGACAATTTGTGTTCGGTCGCGCCTATTGGATGGGGCGAAGCACTGTTACAACAACAACAACAACACGACACCAGATCATGCCGAACAAGCAAGGAAGGCATGCTGCTTCACTGAATATGCGTTTCCATTTAAGAGATATTGCAGAATTCATTAAACAGAACTTTTGTGCCAGTTCTCAATACAACTCAAGTCTAGGCTCGTTCTAGGCTAAGTTAAGTATGAGTACGGGGCGCTGAACTCTAGGGTATGGCCTAGGTAATGATGAGATATTAACCTGGTGGATAATGCTTTTCGAGATATACAACCAATTTTTCAATTAACTAAAAAAACCTATCGTTTGTGTCATTTATATGTTTTATTGTGTGTTTTTTACTTACGCGGTATTTTACCCCAGAAGTGAATACAACTCGAAAGTTTTGTTTTATTATTAAATGGTTTGGGTTTTTAATATTTAGTTTAATTTAAATTGTAGAAATTTGATTATACAAAAGTTTGGATATGGTGTTACACAGAAATTTGTAAATTGATTAACACGTCGTCACGCGCGCTCGTCTTCAACTAAACTGAATTCTCCTTTTAAAACGTTCATTTCTCTCGTCTCTCTTTGTCGCTTCACTCCCACATTCGGCCATTCTGTTATACATTCGCCCCGAATGTTGTGTCGATATCTCTAGCTCACGGTTTAATATATTCAGCAGTAGTTGTTGACTTGATAGGACCTTCAGAGTTCGAAAGTCTTTGTACATCGTATGAGTTGTTGCCTTTGATTTTCGTTATTCGGTAGGAACCAAGAAATTTTGGTTTCAGCTTAAGGCCACTACCGAATCGAGTACGTTTTATTGCCACCATGTCACCGCCTTTATATTGTTGTGCTGGTTTACGTTTGCGATAATATGTTTTCTTGTTCTCTCGCTGAATTTTCAGGATTTGTAACTTAGCTTGTTTACGTTGTTCGCATCGTCTGTTGTTAAATTGGGCATTAGCTTCTTGCGGTCGAGTATTTGGTGATCATCTTTAGTTCACATCTTAATACCGATTAAAAGTTCAAATGGAGTCGTATTTATGCTTCTTGAAAACGTTGAATTTATTGATTGCTGGACTCTGTCCACGTATTTATACCATTTCGTCGGATCGTTAATGCTAGGCTTAGATAAGACTGACACTATGATGGCGTTCAGCCTCTCTACTTCCCCATTAACTCTTGGCTAGCCCGACGTTATTTTGTTTAGCTTTATGTTTTCACTAACACAATACGTTTTAAATTCGGTTGAAGAAAAAGCAGCAACTCTATAGGAAATAATAGTTGCTGGAATTCCAAAAACCATACTCGGACTCCTCCACTTCGTTATCACCTCTGACGTCGTTGTCGACTTAGTAGGGCACAACCAGCAAAATTTAGTAAATGAGTCTACAACCGCTAAAATATGCCTATAATTTTGGTTTGTGGACTAAAAGGACCCAAAAGTCGATATGCAATGGTATCTCTTCCTTCTGTAATGGATGTAACAGATCTTCTTGTTTGCCTTGCTTGCGATTGCTAAGTATACAAGGCACACACCAAGCAATGTGCTTTTTAATTTTTTCGTCGATGTTGGGTATAAAATAATTTTTGAAAATTAATTCCTTTGTTTGGCTTGGCAAATAATTTGGTTTTGCATACAATCCGGAACTACTATTAATTCGTTGTATTTATAAATTTTTTACAAAACGTCGGATTTTAAAGAATAATCATTGTAGAGTATTTTTTCAGTATCATTGTTGAGTATTTCTTGAACTGCATTTAATTTGTCATCGAGAAGTTGTGCTTATCTTATTTTAATTGTAAGGTCATCGTCGCGAATTATCATAACTGCGTACCGACTGAGTGCGTCAGCATGCAGGAAATTTTTGCAATAAGGCAGCCCCCGAATCCATCTATTGAAGCGTCAGTATGTAGTTCAGTTTGAAATTTTTGATTACATATGCCCAGGACGGGATTTTCGACCAGCGCCTTTTTTACCATATTAAACGCTTGTTTTTGTTGATACCCCATTTCAAACGAACAATTGTGCTTCGTCATGTCGGTAAGAGGTGTAACAATAATGGAAAAATTTGGTATAAATTTTCTAAAATATCTTGCTAACCATAGAAGACTAAGAAGTGCTTCGGTGTCTGCGGTATACTGTATTTGAGTACTGCTTCTATTTTTTCTGGCGATGCGTGTAGCTTTTGGTTTTCAATAATGTCACCAAGAAACGAAACTTTTCTTTTCATGAATTGATATTTTTTAATATTTAAATTCAATCCATAGTCTCGGCAAGTGTTAACTACTAACGCAAGATTCTCTAAGGGCTGCTTCTCGCCTTTTGCCGGAATAATTACATCGTCGATGTACGGTAATGCAATACCTTTACGTGTTAAGTCCCGAAAAATTGCATTTATGTGCCTCTGAAAAACACCAGGCGAATTAGACCGGCCAAATGGCACTTTACAAAATTGGTACTGCCCGTTTTGAGTTATGAAATAAATATATTTTCGGCTGGATTCTGCCACAGGTACGTGGAAAAATCCATTTTTTAAATCGATAGTGCTGAAAATCTTGGCGTCTTGCAAACGATCTAGTTGATCATCTATGAGGGGAAGTGGAAAATGGTCTTCAATAATTACCTTATTGATTCGGCGAAAATCAATACATAGCCCGTGTGATTCGTCCTTTTTCTTTACCAAAACAACTGGACTGGTGTAGTCGGAATTCGACGGTTCAATAACTTTGTTCTTAAGCCATTCGTCGATTTGGGCATCAACAATGGCCACTTGTGGAAATGGTAACCGACGTGGTCTTGAAAAAATTGGCATTTCATCACTTAATATTATGCGCATATCTACGTTTGTTGTTAATGCTTTCAAAGGATTTTAATTCGTGATCAACTCGCGCACTTTTTGCTTTGCTACCGCACCCGCATTAATATCAATATCAAGTTCACATTTGTTAATTACCGCGTCAATTTTCATTAAAGCCATTTCTTCATAAACCCAACTGTCCGTATTAATCTTACTAATTTTCAAGCCGTCGCGATTTATTACTATTTCCGCTTTTAAACATAACTCTTCACCGAAAACCACTTCAATTTCCATAAACTTGCACGAATCTACGTAGAAAGTTAGATTGAAAGTTTGACCGTATATTTGTATATCGTGTTCAAAACACCCTTCGGGTCGTATTTTGTTTTGTTTCGCATTTTCACCAAAACCCACTAAAGTTATATTACACGCACTTAGCTTCAGCTTATTTAAGTTTTTATGGACAGTTTCGGTTATGATATTAAGTTTGCTTCCCGTATCGAACAACGCGACATAATTTTTGTCACCGATTCTTACGCTTTTATTAGAAAGATCACGTGTTACTTCAATTTGGCGGGTATTCGCATTCACTTTTTCTTTTTTGCTTTCCACGCAATTTGCTGAAATATGCCCGAAACCATTGCAGTTAAAACACTTTGTGTCTTTTTCTTTATTTTTGTAGCTGCTTGATAAATGCCCTTTCTCCCCACAATTGTAACATTTAATTTCTCTTTTCACTCTTTTCATTCTTTTGTGTATTGTTTTTCGCTATTTCTTTGCCGTGTTGCGTTGCCGCATATATTCGTAACACTTCAATTTTTCTTTAAAGTCACTTCAATTTTTCGCACCATACAAAATCGCTTTGTTTACATTCATATCAGCGATTACGTCTATAACATACTGCATCAAAGCATCACTTTAAATTTTTGCTTGAGAAGCCACTTCTTTCATAGAAAAGAAATGTTCATGCACACTTTCGCTTTCTTTAATTTTACGTTCGCACAGTCGCTTGTGTATAATAGCACTATTCGTTGTTGTTTTAAATTCATTTATTAATGCATCTTTTAATACACTCCACGAATTTAGGCCCCTTTTACTCATTACAAACAACTTTGCTACTCCGCGTAATGATTTTTTCGCCACACTAATTTTTGCAATTTGTTCCACTGCGTTACTGTTGCTTGTTCTTCAAATTCTTGTGTCCACTGATGACTTGATATGAAACTTCTCGCTCTCTGAGAGCACGTGAAAATGTGCATTTTTTATGATATTGGCCATAGATGCCATCATGCTCAAAATCAAATTTGGGCATTTCAGAATAACTTTTGGGTATTTTACATGGTGAAGATTTAATTTATGATTTTCACCAAAAATTTACTCAAACTTGTCAGATGGGATATCAAATAACGCGAATTTATCTCAGTATTACAAATCCAAAAAAAAGCTTATTTTACCGGTTAAAAATTTATCCGTGACAACAGATTAAATCTCATTTTTTGATAGCGAAGATGTACCTATCTCTTTTCGTGCGTTAACATAACAGCTCATCCAATTTTGTAATTTCTTGTACATTTTTGCGTTTATAAAGCGTTGGCTGTGACATACCATCAAAGCGAACTCTTTTAATTAATTTTTGCATTTTCCACACCACCAGGAGGTATGCAATCAGGCGCGTTACCGAAGTTGTTTTTGGGTGCTCGGTTCCCCAGTACGCCGAGATCACCTATATCGACTGTTAAAATTGAAAAAATGCTGGCTACCCTCGCATCCCATGATACACTTCTAATTTCTTGGCATTTTGCTAGCGATTAAACAAATTGTTATATTATTTCATATTTTTTCACTGCAGAAAACACTACTAACACCTTCTTTATGGTTTAACACTAAATATTTTTCCGAAAATTCGCCTTTTTTACAAATTTTTGATCCGCAGCACCAGAAAGCTAATTATTTATACTTTGTACAATTCAAAATACAGGGTGCTTCACAATAACTCGTCAAAGTTGAAAAATTGTATAAAAAAAAAAAAAAAAAAATTTGTTAAAAACTGAAGGACAAACTTAGATTTTTTTATGAGGATGTATTTGAACATGATTAAATTTATGATTTGTATGAAGGAGTGTGGCTCCACCCACTTGTGATTAAAACTTTTGTCTTAGTAGCAAGGGTAACAATCTCCACCAAGCTTGATGGACGCATTACTTCTTTTAAGATGTTATACTCTTACACAAGTGAAATGTGTACGCTAGGGGATAAGTATATAAACATTGCTTGAAAATTCATTGAATAAATTTACTTCATTATTTTGAAAAATTCAAAAACCAAATATTTTATTAATACTTAACTAAGAAAAATGATTAAAACTTGTTCAATATTATTGTAATTGAGCCAAAAATGAACAACTAATAAATTTTTAAGCACTGCCCACTTATGATAAACAGTTTTATCTTAATAACCTCTCTACCAATTTTATTGATTTCCGTAAAAATGTATTACTGTTCTGATATCCAAAGCCTAAGCTTTAAAATAAATATACATAAAGGGTGCTTCAAAACTCGCCTTAAAATTTGATAAATTTTAAAAAGATGTAAAAACGAAAATTATATGATTATAATTACTAAATAAAATAACTATTATTTATAATAAATAAAAATCTTGTATTTATTGATTTCTTTTCTTTTTCAATAAAATAACAAAACTAAGTACTAAAGAATTTTTTTGTTGTGATAGAAAAAGGTGGATCATTTATTTAATCTTAACGTAGTCTTCGTCACTTGAAAATATATATAACAAGGAAACCATTTCTGAGCTATAGGTATCTGTAAGATCATTTTGTGATCTTACATGCCTTATGGATTATATGACTGGATCAGAAGAGATGGCCAACATGTTGAAAAGGTCTTCGTTTTGTATAACTCGTGAGATTTTGCAAGCGTTAGTACTTCTATATCTTTTGTAGTCCTTGTTTCTAGATTCTTGAGCTTCTTCAGACAATTCTCCTAATGGTAAACACTTGTATTCTATTAAATATTTTCCATGGGCCAAAATTTTATGTACCGTTGGTATGAGCTTTTTCTCTGGATACTTTTGAAGCAGCAGCTCTGCAGTTTTCGATGCATATTCTCCAAATTTAGGTCCATTAACTTTTTCATGGCAATTGAAAATTGTTGATTTTAAAGATACAAACCGATTTGCACAATGGATAAATTATAGGCGTGTAAGCACAATTGTAATTCAAACGGAAGTGAGGGCATGTTCTTTATTTGACATTTAATGATATATTCAGGGTTGCATTAAATATATGAAGAAGGGTCATTCACTAAGCTAATTCACAACACCTTTCCTGAATGACAATTCTTTTTAAATATGTATACGAGTAAAAATTATATACATGTTTTGATGAAATGTTTATATAAATGAATAAATATATTAAGTATTAACTTAAGCAAGTCCAAGAGCTTCAGAAAGATGAGTATGTTTGCCCTTAGATACGCCTTTGGTGAGAATATCAGCAGCCATGTCATTCGTGGAAATGTAATTAAGACAGATCTTACAGCTTTTTAGATTTTGTTGAATAAACTGGTGCTTGATATGCACGTGTTTGGTTCGGGGTGAATATGAATTGTTTGTTGCAATCTGAATGGCGCTTTTATTGTCGCAATGTAAAATAAGTGATTTCATTGCCCCTGTTTCCAATTCATTAAAAAAACGTTGTAGCCACAGTGCTTCTTGAATGGCAGCATTGATTGCCATGAATTCTGCTTCGGTCGACGAGAGCGCTACAGTGCGTTGTCTGCGCGTACACCAGGAAATGGCGCAACCTTGATATTTGAACACATAACCCGTGGTCGATCTTCTTTCATCAAGATCACTACCCCAGTCAGCGTCGCATAATCCTGTAATATCACTGACTTCCTGAGTGAAAACTAAACCTTTGTCAATGGTACCCTTAGGTATCTCATAATACGCTTTACTGCAACCCAGTGTGCCTTTCCTGGGTTTGTAGAAAACCTACTCAATAAATTTACAGCAAAGCAAATGTCTGGGCGTGTTATTTGTGATGCGAAAAGTAAGCACCCGATTGCCTGCATGTATGGAATCTCTCGCATTTCTTGTTTTTCACTTTCAGTTGACGGACACATCTTGGAACTAGTTCGTTGATTTAAATCAATCGGCGTGGATACTGGGTTGCAATCAGACATTCCGAATCGTTGCAATAAGTCAGCTACGTACTGTGATTGATCTATTTTAATAGTACCTGTATCATTGTTCCTTCTAACACGCATGGCTAATACTGAAGAGACTTCACCGATGTCTTTCATCTTGAAGATCGATGACAACTCTCGTTTAAGCTTTGATATCGCCTCAGTATTGTTGGAGAAGAGAAGTACATCATCGACGTATACAGCAACAAACAATTTTTCGTTATCATTTGTTCGATAAAAAACACGTTGGTCGATGTCGCTACGAGCCAAACCAAGGCTCAACAAAACATCGTTAAACTTCTCATTCCAAAGCCTACTCGATTGCTTAAGGCCATAAAGTGATTTTTGTAGCCTGCATACGCGACCAGATTTATCGTCGAAGCCATCTGGCTGCGCCATATAGATCTCATCTTTTAATTCAGCGTTCAAAAAAGCGGTTACGGCATCCATTTGATGAATAAACAAGTTATGCTTAGCTGCAATGGCGAGCAGCAATCGACTTGATGTGTATCTGACAACCGGAGCAAATGTATCATCGTAGTTAACGCCCTTCTCTTGGCTAAAACCTTTAATGACTAGTCTAGCTTTATGTCGAACTACTTCACCACTAGCGTCTCGTTTTGTCTTAAACACCCATTTTGATTTGATAACTTTCTTGCCGGGTGTTAGCTCAGTCAAAACCCAAGTGTTGTTTGAACGGTGCGACGACATTTCTTCATTTACTGCGAGCATCCATTCTTCGGCGTTTTCGCCAGAGATTGCGTCATTAAGCGTTTCGGGATCTTTTCAAACATTATCGATAGCAAAAAAATTAAAATTACATTTACCTTGTTTGGTTGCTAGTCTTTCGGAACGCCGCAAAAAGTTTTCGTCAGTATCTAATTCAGAATCCGCACTTTCGAAGCTTGGTGAGTCTGCACGTACATCTTAACTTAATCCATCTTCAACTTTTACGTTTGGTTCGTCTTTAAAGTTTGAAAATTCATCACACTTTTCTGCCCCTGAATTGAGAACGTCACTGGAGTCAGATAAGTCAAAGAAAAGTTGGGTATCGTGTGCTTTTAACTCTCGATTTTCAATAAAAACAACGTCACGGCTTACCATAATTTTGCGTGATTTTGGTTCAAATAACCGATATGCTTTTGAAGCGTTACAGTAACCAACCATTATACATTCTGCAGATTTTACATCCAGCTTTTGTCGTTTTTCTTTGGGCACATGCACCATGGCTTTACAGCCAAAAACCCGTATATGCTTAAGCGATTGTTTTTTGTTTGACCAGATTTCTTCTGGACAACGCGACTCTTTGCCGCACGGAGTTCGATTTAAAATGTAAGCTGCAGTTACCGATGCCTCAGCCCAAAAACTTTTACTCAAACCCGAGTCAACAAGCATACACCGCACTCTCTCCACTATTGTTCTATTGAAACGTTCTGCCACACCATTTTGCTCAGGTGTATATGGGGCAGACGTTTGGTGCACAATACCATTTTTCATAAGAAATTCTTTAAATTTGTTATTCGTGTATTCAGTGCCATTATCCGAACGAAGTATTTTAATTTTACGCGAACATTGATTTTCCGCTAAGCTTTTATATTTTATAAATTCCTCGAAAACTTCCGATTTGTGTTTGATTGGTATGACTGTAATTTTTCTCGAGAAATCGTCTATAAAAGTCACAAAAAATCTACAGCCCGAATGTGACTTTACTTGGAAAGGTCCTGCACATCTGAGTGCACCAGGTCAAGCAAATTTTCAGCTCGAGTACCACTCTTTTTGAACGAAGCACGGGTTTGTTTCCCCTTGATGCACACAATGCATTGCTCTTTACTAGGAGTGTTGAAATCTACACCACTACAGGTGTTTTTGATTTTATTTAAATTTTCGTTGCAAATGTGGCCTAATCTATGATGCCATAACTCGTAAGCACTATTTGCGAAAAGTGCACTATTAACTTTGTTTTCACGTAAATTTAGACGATAGAGGTCATTTACAGCGGTCGCGGTAGCAATCAGATTGTCTTTGTTATCAAAAATTCGGCAGTAATTTCCTTTAAATACAACTTTGTTGCCGTTTTTAGTCATTTCACGCACGGAAAGTAAATTTACACACAATTCGGGTACGTAATCGACGTTGAGCACTGCATCATGTCCTGTGGACAAACACAATTTTGCTGTACCGCTTGATACCACTGTAATTGTTTTATTATTCGCTACTATAATATTTTTGCCAATTGTCGGCTTTTCATTAGAAATAAATTGTTTGTTTTGCGTCATATGTGCTGTTGCACCAGAGTCTACGTACCAATCAGCTGTGCGCCTGTCGTGTGAAAGCAAAGAAGCAAAGAGTATTTTCTCAGTCTTTGCGCCAGTGTTGTTCCTTTTTCTTTTATTTGGACATTGTTTAGCATAATGTCCCAATTCTTTGCAAGTGTGGCATTTGACAAATTTAGGCTTATATTTACTTTTGGAATATAAAGCGCAATCACCATTTGGTTTATCAAATTTTGCCTCTTGCAATAATAGTGTTTTCACATTATCGATCGTAAGCTGTTGTTTTGAATTTTCGATGGCTAAGACCAAAGCTCGAAATTCATCTGGTAAACCTGCCAATATCAATGATGCGGTAACTTCGTCATCAATATTAAAACCAGCGGTTCTCACTTTTATAGACGTCATGACCAATGTATTTAGGTACTCCTGCATTGAGGAGAAGTCTGAAAGCTTGCATTGTACGAGTTGTTTCAACAACTCAACTTTACGCGTTAGTCCGGAATATTCATACGCCGATACTAAGGCATCCCAAGCCTCCTTGGCCGTCGAAGCTGTCGCGATGTGCGAAAAATTTATCGGCTCAATTATTAGCGTGATTTCTGCAAGTGCCCGCTGATCTGCCTGCTTATCTTTTTCTGCAGGATTTGCTTGTAGTCCTGTTTTTACTACTTCCCAGCACCCTTTTATAACCAGATATGATTTTGCATGGAGCTTCCACACATCAAAATTTTCACGGCCTTTTAGCTTATCAAACGATAAATTATTGTGGTTTGCCGCCATTATGATGTGAACAATTTATGGAATAATACTTTATGCGACCGATCGCTAAGATTTTGTTAGACTTCGAGAATTACACAATTTATAATTTATGCGCGTTATCATATAGGCCCATAACCTGTTGATTTTAAAGATACAAACCGATTTGCACAATGGATAAATTAAAGGCGTGTAAGCACAATTGTAATTCAAACGGAAGTGAGGACATGTTCTTTATTTGACATTTAATGATATATTCAGGGTTGCATTAAATATATGAAGAAGGGTCATTCACTAAGTTAATTCAAAATTACGCTCAATCGTTTGACAATATCTGTATTATGATGTTGTTGTTGTTGTAGCGATAAGGTTGCTCCCCGAAGGCTTTGGGGAGTGTTATCGATGTGATGGTCCTTTGCCAGATACAGATCCGGTACGCTGCGGTACCACAGCACCATTAAGGTGCTAGCCCGACCATCTCGGGAACGATTTATAATAATAATAATAATAATAATAGGAAGTGCATAACAGTCGTGCGTGGTACATACCTCATTTTGCGATCTACAATCCCTACAATCCCAACAAACCGGGTTAGTAGAGGTCAGTCTTCGATGCTGCCGCAAAGATTGATGGTCCTTCCCTGAATTCCGCGCTGCTTTGTGGTCCGGACCAGTGTCAACCCTTAGCAGTGGTTTTAATGAAGTTTAGGCAGCGAAATATTGGAGTCTGTGTGGATATTTTGAGATGTTTCACCAGGTGACAATTCGGGAGGAGGATCAGTCAGCGCAGATATTTCTTTGGAGGACTGACTACCAACGAATCTATCGAAGAGTATACGATGACAATGATGACATTCGGAGCAACTTGTTACCCTTGGTGGCAAAACTAATATACATTTGACCTGGAGGAAAAACGAAGATTGGGATGAAGAGATTCCAACGGACGCACGAAGATTCTGGAGTAAGTGGTTAGCTATGATTGACGACTTAGGAAACCTCAGCATACTACAATGTTGTACGAGTTGCACGTTTTCGCAGACGCCAGCGAGGTGGCCTTTCCTGCGGTGCCATATTAGCGTGTGATGGAGACGTCAGGAACAGCGAAGCTGACATTCATAGCGGGAAAGGCGAAATGTGCGCCATTAAGGCTGACTTCGATCCCTCGTTTAGAGCAACAGTCGGCGATGTTAGCTACTCGTTTACGCAAGTTAACCGAGCAAAGTCACGACGACCCGAGGGTGGTGATGTGGAGCGATTCCCAGACGACAATTTCGTTGATTAAGTCAGACCATCGCTGCTACAAACCGTACGTAGCTCACAGAGTAGAGAAACTTTGTGGACGACTAACCCTAAATTTTTGTTCTAAGATGAGACGGATTGGCCGAATTATGTAGAACCGGATGCGACGAAAGAAGAGCTACGAACAAAACCCGCAATCTTACTAGCTTTGAACCAATTAACGTCGTTTGAGCACATGCAAGGAAAGTGTAGCGTGGATTTTACGCTTCTGCGATAATTGTACTGAAGAGAGGAAACTACCCCATTTGAACCCGTGAAATTTGGAAAAAGCTAACTAGGTGATTTGTCGCACCGTTCAAAAGGAGTCTTATGGCAAGGACTATACGTCACTGGAATTAACCGGAAAAGTAGGACGGGATAGCTCACTGTGGAGATTGACACCGTACCTCGATGACCTTTGAGTTGTGCGCGTGAATGGCAGGTTGAATAATGCCGTGGCCCTTTCAACAGATGCACGTAGGCCGATAATACTTCCGAAAGTTCATCGAGTCACCAACTTGATAGTCGATCATTATCATAGTTCCTGGCGCCATCAAAACGATGAGACGATCATAGCGGAGCTTAGGAGGCGGTATTGGATCTCTAACGTACCTGTGGCAGTAAAGCAAGCTAAAGAAGGTGCCTAAAATGCAAAAAGGTTCGTGATCAACCAGCAGTACCAATGATGGGACAGTTGCCTGAAGATAGAGTACCGGCGTTCGTGAAACCATTCACTTACGTTGGGTTGAACTATATGGGTCTCTTTACCGTAGGGTCAGGTCGTCGTAGTGAAAAGCGCTGGATAACGTTGTTCACCTGTCTGACTACACGGGCCGTACATCTTGAGATAACCAGGGGCTTTTCCACCGATACACGCTTGATATGTATTAGATTCTGGTAATGGCACGAATTTCGTTGGAGCGGATAGGGAACTGAAGCGCCAATTATCAGAACTCGAAAAAGGTAAGATAGCAAATACCTTGTCGAAGAGGAGCGTGGAATGGGTTTTTCACTGTCCCCTTAACCCCCACGTGGGAGGCTGCTGGGAGCGGCTGGTCCCCAGCGTGAATCGAGCCATGGGGGATACATTGCACAGCGAAAGTTTACAGGAACATGTTTTATATAGCTTAATGGTTGAGGCCGAAAATATTCTCAATTCGCGGCCGCTGACTCGCATATCTTTATATGCACCTATCGAAGAACCCCTCACTTGTAACCATTTCCTTTTAGGTGCGACAAACTCTGACCAGACTCCCCTCCAATCCTCTGGAGGAGAAGCTGCGCGCTACCAGAAAACAATGGTGAAGGCTTCAACAGCTCTAGCATAGGTTCTGGAGGAAGTGGCTCGCGGAATACCTTCCGGACCTGTGCCGCCGAACGAAGTGGTATCAACCGGTGAAAGTGTTGGAAGTCGATGATGTCGTTATGGTTTGCGACGTTGGGGTGCACCGCTCCAAATGGCTTATGGGAAGGGTGACACGAGTATATCCAGCAAGGATTTGCAAGTCAGAGCAGCGGACGTGAAGGCGATGTTTGGCACGTACAAAAGACCGGCTCATATGCTTGCTTAGCTCGATGTTGGTGAATCTGAGTCGAGCTAGATTCACAGAGGCTGGGATGTTGTGGAGTATTAACATTGGCAACGCACTTTGAAAGCGCCCTCCTGCTTCTGAACTGCGACAGTGCCTAGTGGAGTTACATTTCCCGTATTTGGCAACCCTGGCGAAAACGGCACCGTTTTCATTTGGATTTTCTTTGAATAAAGTTACATTTCTCGGTCGTACTAGCAGCAGGAGTATGCACAAACGCGTAAGATTCGTTTATTTAATATATTTATGTGATTTGTATTAGTAAAATTTTATATATTATTCCCGTAGGAAATAAAACAACACTAATTGTGTCGTACATGTGAGCGTTTTCGTTGTTCTTATTTTAAACTCCTGCGAAATCAGGAACAGGGAGTAATGTATTCAGCTTGGAACTATAATACTTGCGTTTCTCGCATGTTTGCGACATCTGCCCAATGCAGTACCTGCCCTGGACAGTTCCATTTTCCTAGATGTTCTGGTCTCAGTGACGGCAACCCCCCGACGAGTTTCATCACGTCACGCTATCAGGCTGAAAACCCAACTACACCGGGTACTCTAATGCTTACCCAGGGACGCCCAGTCCCAAGGCCACAACAGCGCCTGCATCCTGGCCTTCCTCAATTCAGGCGTAGTCACCCGTCACTTACTCTCAGAGTGACGACCAAGAGCCTAAACTCACCACAAGATCTGCTTTGCAGACCTGCTCTGGATATAACGTCAAGAAAAGACCGCGTTAGCGGAAATGGAGGTGGTTTCGCGTTTATCACCCACCATTCAGTGCAATATAATCTATTTGATCCCGACATCGGCCGCAGTGACAGTGTCCGGAAACGTGAAGGCATATCTGTCCGGTCAGGTGATGTAAATTTGGTAATCATCAACATCTACATACATCATCCTCCAGTCCCCCGTTGCCCCAGTGGATAATGCCCTTACATCAGCGCACTACTCACTGGCGATGATCGCATTATCAATCGTGAGCGCAGGACTCGTAAACTGCGTCAACCGGCAGCCAATGGTAACATTGGCATCCGACCACCTACCCATACTCCTTTCGCTCGAGCCATCTGCCGAAATTGTCACAACTGAAAAACGCACTTTTATCAATTTTAAAAAAGTAAAGTGGGAACACTACAAAACTTATACTGACAATCGTTTTGCTGCCCTCCCTATCCCGACTGATGCCCGTAAAGGGGAGCGTGCTTTCCGCAAGATCATTGAATCCACTTCGGCTTGTTCTATTCCGGGAAATCCGACCATTTCCGTTTTCCATCGGAGACCGCAACTCTAGCGAGAGAGTTTTGACCTTATAAGCGAGCACGACACCGTCAACCCCGAAATAACGGACCACCACCGTCAAAGAGGCTGAAGATGCCATCGTTAATGAAAAACCATCTAAAGCAGTAGGTTGCCGTCTGGACCTATGCCATGCCGGATTTATTTATTTATCTAGCCATGTCTTCAACCGAAAAATGGAAAATGTCCAGGGTGTTTCCGCTATTAAAGCCTGGGAAACCAGCTAACATAGGAGATACTTATCGTCCAATATCTCAACTATCGCCAGTAGCCAAGACACTTGAAGCCATTCTACTTCCCCATTTCACTGCAAATTTGGGTCTTCGAAATCATCAGCATGGCTTTCAAAAATCACATAGCACTACCACCGCGCTAAAACCCATTAACACGCAACTAAATTGCGGATTAAATCAAAAATCCCACCATAGGGCAGTACTCTTAGCGCTGGACCTATCAAAAGCTTTTGATAAGGTCAACCACGGCACGTTACTGCGAGACTTGGAGGGGCATCCTTTCCCCCAAGTCTCAAAAAGTGGACCGCAAATTATCTGTCTGGTCGGCAAGACCGATGAAGTTCAGGAACATAACATCTAAACACAGAAGAATTAAATAAGGGGTACCAAAGGGTGGTGTCCCATCCCAGCTTTTGTTTAACTTCTACAACTAGAAGGAGCCACTATCGATGAGCCTAGTAATAAAATAAACATTTATCTCCCTGATCTCTCCTGTTTTTACGCCTCGCAAAACCTGACATTGTCGACCTTTTTTACAACATAAACGCGGCAATTGTCGACCATATTGGACATCCAAGTCGAAAGGTTACTCAGTGGAAGAAAATACAGACCTGCCAAATCACTACCCTAAGAACCGCGCGTCACTCTAGATCAACTTCGATTTAAATACTGTAACAGGATAAACTCTGACCTATCCAGAATCAACCCCGAAACACAAAATATATGCCCTGCTTGCAATGTGTCCCCACATGACACCAACCATCTCTTCAATTGTAATGTGGAACCAACGCCTCGCAATACCCCTCTCACTATGGTCCTGTTGAAACTGCAAGTTTCCTTGGAATCCCGTTAGAGGATATTGATGACATTTTGTGATCGGTCGCGCCTATTGAGTGGGGCGAAACACAGCTACAGCCACAACGGCAAGCAATCGACCGATGTTCCAGACTCTTATGCATATTTATATATATTATGGATAACGAAAATAGTTAGTAAACATTTATATACGCTCCACATGTATTATGCAGGCCATAGTACAGGTTTACTAGTATGAAATGTATGAGAAGGAAACAATTCCTTTCTCTTTCTAACACACTGCAGTTTGACACTTACGTCAGTGTCAAACTAGCATGGAACTCAGTGGAACCTGCGTGGAACATGCGTTTGACACTGAACGAAGTGTCAAAATTACCGGGGTTGCTGTCGTGGAAAGCGACGCAGGGAAACAAAAAAAGGAGCGGAATATCAGATATGGTTTGCTGTGATGGTAAATTTTTTTGAACAAATTTAGTATGAAAATGTAATGCACTATATGGGTCCTACAGAAAATTATACAAAAGTCTTGAATTGGGATATCTGAGGACGCGTAGTTATTCCAGCATTAAGTAAACAAACACGGGTGCTAAGTTTTTGTACCCGTTCAAAATTTCTCCGCGGAAAACAGTTTGAAACCGATGTCCACTGCAATAACCCGTCCAAAAATGGGGAAAGAGAAATGAAAAGACGCGTTTTGTCCTGTTATCAATAGTCCAAAGAGAAAAAGTATTAGAATTATTGGAAGCGCGCAAAAACGCGTCTATTAGTACCTCCCCCGACGGTTTTGGTCGTGTTTTAGCAATCGTTCCCGGTAATAAAGTATCACAATTTTTTATTAAAATTGTCCAAAAAAAATGGATTTTAAAGAGAGATGTAATTAAGTGATCGTTTGAAAGTAAATAAGGATATTTCTTTGTAATATAACAATAAAAATTTGACGCAGTTTTCGTTAGCAGCTAGTACACTTTTTTGGACCTAAGAAGTACAACAGTGCCAAATAGCATCCATAAAATAAATAATAGTTTAAAGAAACTAAAAAAACACGCTTTTATAGCAACCCGAACTAAAAAATAGAAAATAATTTTCAATTAAAAAGAGTTTATATAACAGTAGTAGAAGGTCAAACAATTGTTTATAGTTAATCACCTCAAAATAAAATTATAATAAAATTTGAGTTATTAACAGAATAATTTAATTCAGAGTAAAAAGCGTGGGGTGCATTTGACTACATTTCATATCTTTCCTCTCAGATAGTTGCCAATAGAATGATTGTAACATTCAACATCAAGCACCCCACGCTTTTTACTGTGAATTAAATTATTCTGTTAATTTTGAGGTGATTAACTATAAAAAATTGTTTGACCTTCTACTACTGTTATATAAACTCTTTTTAATAGAAAATTATTTTCTATTTTTTAGTTCGGTTTGCTATAAAAGCGTGTTTTTTTAAACTATTATTTATTTTTAATTTTTTAGTTCGAGTAATTTTAAAAGTTTTAGTCGAGAGTGATGAAACCTCGAAACACCAGCGGTCCATGGCTGAATCCAACCCCACGGCACCGAAAAGGGCCAAGATTCAGGGAAGCTGGACGCGGTCTTTCGCCGAAATTGCCAAGGGTCGGCAGATCATTGGCATTATAGACGAGAGCAGCGAAGATGGCAGGATCCCGAAACAACAGTGGAAGTGGATCGAGGCCGCCCTCGCTACGGTGGCCGTTAAGGTTAATAAAGACAACCCTGGTACACCGCCATCTTACACCTATGCAGGGTGGTTCCAGGGCAATGTCAAGCTAATTGCCTGTGACGACGCCAGGTCGCTAAACCTCTATAGGGCCGCCTTCACGCTGATAGGGGTGGTATATCCGGGCACGCGCCTCAATGTAGTGGAGGCGCTTCATATCCCCTCACGATCAAGGGCTAGAGCCTGGGTTCCAGTGACGCCAACGGACCCAGCTGACATCCTGGAGCTGCTCCAGGAGTACAACCCGCCTCAGGTTTGGAAGTCAACCCGGATAAAACCGAGCTTGTTCTCTTCACGAGGAGGTACAAAGTACAAAATACACCGCCAAGAATTGGGGGTACGTTCTTAGCGTTAAGCGTTTAGTTTCCAGTATGCTCTTTCGTAGATGTGCCATGCATCCACTTCTATCATTATTAAAGGAATGAATTTTTCGCATTATGTGCAAGGTTTCAAATCTATGGCCATTTAGGGTGGTCATAAGTTCAATTGACCTTATGTCCATTAACCTTATGTGACCCCACCATCACATTATTGCATTGTCATCGAGCCTTGATACGTGTGCAAAGTTTCAATCAAACTTATGGCCATTCAAAGTGGTAATAAGGCCAATTGACCTTATGGCTGTTGACCTTATGCCACCACACCATCACATTATTGCATTGTCATCGAGCCTTGATACGTGTGCAAAGTTTCAATCAAACTTATGGGCATTCAAAGTGGTAATAAGGCCAATTGGCCTTATGGCCGTTGACCTTATGTCACCACACCATCACATTAATGCATTGTCATCGGTCCTTAAAACATAAGCAAAGTTTCAAATTAATCAGACTTCTAGAAACCGGTGAAAATTAAGCTCAAAAATTCCGTTACATAGATATAGGGCAAGCTAATAAAATCCAGCGAAGAATCAATCTTGCCAATAAATGCTACTTTGGACTAGGTAGGCAATTGAAAAGTAAAGTCCTCTCTCGGCGAACGAAAATCATACTCTACAAGTCACTTATCGTACCCGTCCTGCTATATGGGGCAGAAGCATGGACCATGACAACAGCAGATGAAGCGGCTTTGGGAGTGTTCGAGAGAAAAGTTCTTCGAAAGATTTATGGACCTCTACGCGTTGGCGATGGCGAGTACCGAAGAAGATTTAATGATGAGCTGTACGAGCTATACGCAGACATCAACATAGTCCAGCGAATTAAAACGCAGCGGCTGCGCTGGCTAGGCCATGTTATGCGAATGAAAGATGATGCTCCGGCCAAGAAAGTGTTTCTATCGGAACCCGCCTATGGAAGCAGAGGTAGAGGGCGGCCCCCACTCCGTTGGAAGGACCAGGTGGAAAACGATTTAAACTCCCTTGGTGTGACCAATTGGCGCCGGTTGGCGGAGCGAAGGAGCGACTGGCGCGCCTTGTTGGACGGCCATAACCGTTTAGACGGTTAAGCGCCAATTAAGTAAGTAAGTAAGTAATAAAAGCGTGTTATAAAAAAACAAACAAGTACAAGCATTTTATCTGGTGAGCGTGGCTGTATATGTGCGTGCTGTTACATATCATACTTGTAGACATTTACTATGATGCAGGCTAACGAGACCAGTAGCCCATCTCTGTAACCTTTCGTTATAATAACGAACCACAAATCATTAAGAAGATTGCGCATTCATGAGTTCAAAATTACTTCATTCTGCGCAAATACGTCACACTTGACTGCTTGAACGAATGAAAGAGAGAAAAAAACAAGAGTTAAAGGAAAATGACTTAAAAATTGCCCATAAAAAAACAGCTGATATTTTGTTTACATGCGCAATCTTGTGTATGTGATTGATGATAACCACATAAACAAAGATCATCTGTTTTTTGGGTCAATTTTTACGTCATTTTCCTTTAGTTCTTGTGTTTTTCTCTCTTTCTTTCATTCGCTTAAGCAGTCAAGTGTGACGTATATGCGCAGAACGAAGCAATTTTGAACTCGTCAATGCACAATCTTCATTGTGTGATTTGTGGTGATAACGAAACATGATGGAATTATAGAAGGTGGCGTATTGCTCATGTAAATTTTAGTTGAGCTGTTTTTTATGAGCAATTACACGTCATTTTCCTTTAGCTCTTGTTTTTTTCTCTCTTTCTTTCATTCGCTGAAGCAGTCAAGTGTGACGTAGTTGCGTAGAACGAAGCAATTTTAAACTCCTGAATGCACAATCTTCTATGTCGGATTTGTGATAACGAACGATTGGCTATCGCAAAGCTCGTATCACATTCGATATGAAAAGTATTTCTGTAATGGGCTCCGGCGACCAACAATGAGGTTGAGTGACTTTTTGTATGTGTGCGTGTCGGGTGGTTGACGCTTGCCCCGCGACTATCAAATAAAAAGCCATTAATCAGCATTTGCATTGAGAAACCATAGCGTTCGGACGTGAAGATGCCGTCATCGGATGATGATTTTTTTTACTTGCAACTACAGCAGTTTTATTAAATTAAAAGAAAAGGAAAAAGAGTGATAAAAGGAAATTTAATGTAATTGGTGTTTGGTAGGAGTATCCTGCGTTTATTTGAAGGAGTTTCTGTGCAAAGTTCCCATTGGCCCCTCAAGCATTATTTCGTCTAAAAATTTTTCCACGAGAATTCTTTGACCAAGAGCCATTCTTTCTAATTTTACTGCCCGTGAATTAGTAATTGCTGTTGAAATATTTTTTCTTTCGGAGAAACCCGTTTTGTCGCAATTTCCACCAAACATCGACAGCATCTGGCTTCCTCTTGGCTTCTCTTCTTACCGTGCCTTTAATAGATTCTGAAATGAAAACAAAAGAGGGTAAAACATAAATACTTTTTTTAATTTTGGATTATTTTTAGGTGCCGCAGTGAGAAGATAAGTGGAGGTCTATAGCGCATAACTTTGGTGAGGATTGCGATTTTCCAAATTGCATTGGAGTGATCGATGGGAAACACATTGCGATCAAAAGACCACCTGACTCCGGCTCACAATTTTATAGCATTGTCCTGATGGGAACTGTGAATACCAACTATGAGTTCATAGTTGCGGATGTTGGAACAAATGGCCGCATATCAGATGGTGGTATTATAAAAAACACGGAATTTGAGAGAGCTATTTACAGAAGACCTTTACCACTTCCTACTCCATCACAGTTGCCAAATAGCCGACAACGCTTTTCAAATGCAAGAAAATTTAATAAAACCCTATCCTGGTACCAACCTAACTAACACACAGCGAATATTTAACTATAGGTTGAGTACAGCACGCCGGATTGTCGAAAATGTGTTTGGATTTTAGTACCACGATTCGGAGTGTTGTAAACGCCTATGCAGTTGGCACCAGAAAAGGCGCAAATAATAGTTCTGGCTTGTTACTATTTGCACAATTTTTTACGCCAAAAAAATTGTTATTCATTTAGCCACTTTAGTGACCAACAGGATGTAAGCCGCTAATACATCCAACAATAATACGGATAACAATGTATATTTAATATTCCATTTAATTAAATAAAAAAAACAAAACATTTCATTTCTGGGAATGCGGCAATATCTAATTTTGTAAATAGCACACCAATACCGAGGACTTCTATATTTATACTATTACAATTTCTTCACACGCATCTTTTTTACTGCTCGCTACTGTATTGCACAACACTTTATACTTTGTAAATTGTACAAATGAATTTAAAAACGCAATTTATTTAACTCACTTCTTTCCGTGTGGTGCTCTTTGATGAGCATGGAGTGTCAGTATCATTTAAAAAGTCTATTTATTGATACTAAAAGAGATGTGTCGCAAGCAATTCATCGGCGCCAGCCCCACTTCGGCTAATTTCAGCTAGACGTTGTTTTTCCTGGCGGTAATTTGTACGCAAAGCGTTAATTTTTTTACGTCGTGACGTTAGGGTACTGTTCTTTATAAATTTTCAGCAGAATTTCGTAATTTTTCGCTGTTTCGTCACGATTACAATATGCTTCCCCCTTTACATTCCATAATGCCGGTAGGCATCGATAATTTTCAATAAATTTTAGTATGAATTGCTGTTCTTCCGCGCAATTGTTCATTTTGAATGCCGACACAAACTAAATACAACACTGCTGTTTTGTCAATCACACCCCGCGACGATCAAATAAGCAAGCGTCAAATAAAAAAATCAAAAATTTTGGATTTTCATCAACGTGTAGCCGACAACAAATACGTGTGTCACGAAGCCACCCGACTTCACCAACCCACACAAAATTCACTCAATCTCGTTTTTGGTCGCCGGAGCCCTTAACACACTCAATTCACCTTGCGATATAATAGTGGTCAGTTTTTATCATATCGATGAAACAATCGAAATGGAACATAAGATCTGTCATCAAAAGCGAAAAAGGTATAATAACAAAAATTAAGTAATACAAATTGTTATTTTGTGATCGTGCTACCTTAAGTTTTTTTCAAACATACGAACTTTGCGGCGCAGGGAGGCACTATTGGGACCGCTCAGAGCCCCCATTGCCAGTTTTTATTGGCCCTCATAATTTCCACCTGTGATTTTTTGAAAATTTTCCACTTATGCTTTTTTTCTATAAAATAAAAAATTAAGCTCAAAAATTCCGTTACATAGATGTAGGGCAAGCTAATAAAAGCGTGTTATAAAAAAACAAACAAGTACAAGCATTTTATCTGGTGAGCGTGGCTGTATATGGCGTGCTGCTACATATCATACTTGTAGACATTTACTATGATGCAGGCTAACGAGACCAGTAGCCCGTCTATGTAACCTTTCGTTATAATAACGAACCACAGATCATTAAGAAGATTGCGCATTCATGAGTTCAAAATTGCTTCATTCTGCGCAAATACGTCACACTTGACTGCTTGAACGAATGAAAGAGAGAGAAAAACAAGAGTTAAAGGAAAATGACTTAAAAATTGCCCATAAAAAAACAGCTGATCTTTTGTTTACATGCGCAATCTTGTGTATGTGATTGATGATAACCACATAAACAAAGATCAGCTGTTTTTTGGGTCAATTTTTACGTCATTTTCCTTTAGCTCTTGTGTTTTTCTCTCTTTCTTTCATTCGCTTAAGCAGTCAAGTGTGACGTATATGCGCAGAACGAAGCAATTTTGAACTCGTCAATGCGTAATATTCTGAGTGTGATTTGTTGTGATAACGAAACATGATGGAATTATAGAAGGTGGCGCATTGCGCATGTAAACATTAGTTGAGTTATTTTTTATGAGCAATAACACGTCATTTTCCTTTAGCTCTTGTTTTTTTCTCTCTTTCTTTCATTCGCTGAAGCAGTCAAGTGTGACGTAGTTGCGTAGAACGAAGCAATTTTAAACTCCTGAATGCACAATCTTCTGTGTCGGATTTGTGATAACGAACGATTGGCTATCGCAAAGCTCGTATCACATTCGATATGAAAAGTATTTCTGTAATGGGCTCCGGCGACCAACAACGAGGTTGAGTGACTTTTTGTATGTGTGCGTGTCGGGTGGTTGACGCTTGCCCCGCGACTATCAAATAAAAAGCCATTAATCAGCATTTGCATTGAGAAACCATAGCGTTCGGACGTGAAGATGCCGTCATCGGATGATGATTTTTTTTACTTGCAACTACAGCAGTTTTATTAAATTAAAAGAAAAGGAAAAAGAGTGATAAAAGGAAATTTTGGATGAAAAGCTTGTCCGCAAAACTTAATAGGTTTACACATGAACATCTTTTAAACGAATTAAAAATGTCATGTAAAGAGGAATATAAAAATTTTATGCGAATGGACTCGGAAATATTTTACAAACTCTTGTATATGGTGACCCCGTTAATTAAAAAAAAAATGCAAGGATGCGAGCTGCAATAGCACCCGACATGCGGTTGTCAGCAACATTGCGATATTTGGCGACTGGAGAAAAATTTGAAGACCTCAAGTTCTTAACAGCAAGTTCTCCAAAATCCCTGGGTTTGAATGTTTTGGAAACTTTTGAGGCTTTTATTTCATGTCTCTCAAATGCTATCAAGATGAATACCTTAAAACAAGTAAAAAATCTAGGTTTGAAAGAAGCCAAATAGGGATGTGACAAATTTACTTAATATAGCTTGCTTACATTTTTATAATTTTGATAACTCTTTCAAAGAGGATAAATATAATAAGAGTCACCATTCTGCTACGTGTGGCGAGTAACTCGCTGGAAATTAAAAAAAAATGGATGCCTAATGTTTTCCATGAGGGACATCTTCAATCGTCTCGCATTTAATCATGTCGTGTAGGCGCCTTATGCAAATGTGACTTTTGGAAAGAGAATTAATTAAGTAATTAAATACAGTCGGAAAAATAAACACAAATACCCCACGAAAAGGTATAAAGACATGTATGCACATCTCGCCCAAAAAAATCTTGCGAGTACCCTAATAAATAACATTATGCAAAGTAACGAGTGACGTTTCTTATTATATTTATACTCTTTGACTCTTTAAAAATGCCCATAATAAAATAATGTATCTTATTCTTTGCTGTTTCAAAAATAATTAAACTTTTATTGCCATATAGGTTAGGTTAGGTGGTAGCTGCCCTGATAAGGATAGCTCACTTGGACAACATGAAGGTCCGTTTTGATACCACATACACCAAAATTAACGTTGGCTTAGGTCTAGCTACTTAGAGAATCGTTGAGTAGCAACGATAAATCTCCGAATGATACCGATCTGAACTTTTGATAAATCCTCGGGAGATTCAAGTGAGTCGCGACCGAAGTGCTTTCGCCTAGTTCTGGCAAGAGCTGGGCAATCAAGCATAAAGTGAGTTGGTGATTCCACCTCATCGTCCTCCGTCAAGCTGCAGCAGGATGGAGTTTCCAGTATAGTGAGACGTGCCGCACCCATCGGACAGTGCCCTGTCAAAACCCCAATGACCATTGATAGGTGAGCCTTAGTGAACCCAATTATTTCGGCAGACCTCCTGCCATCCACTTTTGGCCAGAAAGATCTTGCTACCCTGCAAGACGTGGTGTCCACCCAAAGGTTGCTGAGCTGACTCGAGACCTAGCTATGAAGGAGCAATCCACAGGTGGCCAGCGGAATCCCGAAATCCCTACAGCCATCTTCATCTTTGCCATATAAAAATATCCATAAAATTGTATACATACATATACCTAATAAATTATATATATATAAACTTAAAACACTTTCAAAAAAAGTAATACTGAATTCTGAGTCTCTTGTTGGCTTAACATTAAAATTATATTTTTTTAATATTTAAGAGTCGGTAAATGTAGAGAAAAATTGTGAAATTGATTCAGAGCATACACTTCAAAATTATTGCCGCTATTGCTGTTAAACTGAATCGGTGTAGAAGTAGTGCTCCTGGATCTGATTGGTGCTGATTGGTATGAGTCGTTATACTGCATTATTCGTGAGTTGGTGCGGCTTGATGTAATTGGTGTTTGGTAGGAGTATCCTGCGTTTATTTGAAGGAGTTTCTGTGCAAAGTTCCCATTGGCCCCTCAAGCATTATTTCGTCTAAAAATTTGTCCACGAGAATTCTTTGACCAAGAGCCATTCTTTCTAATTTTACTGCCCGTGAATTAGTAATTGCTGTTGAAATATTTTTTCTTTCGGAGAAACCCGTTTTGTCGCAATTTCCACCAAACATCGACAGCATCTGGCTTCCTCTTGGCTTCTCTTCTTACCGTGCCGTTAATAGATTCTGAAATGAAAACAAAAGAGGGTAAAACATAAATACTTTTTTTAATTTTGGATTATTTTTAGGTGCCGCAGTGAGAAGATAAGTGGAGGTCTATAGCGCATAACTTTGGTGAGGATTGCGATTTTCCAAATTGCATTGGAGTGATCGATGGGAAACACATTGCGATCAAAAGACCACCTGACTCCGGCTCACAATTTTATAGCATTGTCCTGATGGGAACTGTGAATGCCAACTATGAGTTCATAGTTGCGGATGTTGGAACAAATGGCCGCATATCAGATGGTGGTATTATAAAAAACACGGAATTTGAGAGAGCTATTTACAGAAGACCTTTACCACTTCCTACTCCATCACAGTTGCCAAATAGCCGACAACGCTTTTCAAATGCAAGAAAATTTAATAAAACCCTATCCTGGTACCAACCTAACTACAACACAGCGAATATTTAACTATAGGTTGAGTACAGCACGCCGGATTGTCGAAAATGTGTTTGGATTTTAGTACCACGATTCGGAGTGTTGTAAACGCCTATTCAGTTGGCACCAGAAAAGGCGCAAATAATATTTCTGGCTTGTTACTATTTGCACAATTTTTTACGCCAAAAAAATTGTTATTCATTTAGCCACTTTAGTGACCAACAGGATGTAAACCGCTAATACATCCAACAATAATACGGATAACAATGTATATTTAATATTCCATTTAATTAAATAAAAAAAACAAAACATTTCATTTCTGGGAATGCGGCAATATCTAATTTTGTAAATAGCACACAAATACCGAGGATTTCTATATTTATACTATTACAATTTCTTCACACGCATCTTTTTTACTGCTCGCTACTGTATTGCACAACACTTTATACTTTGTAAATTGTACAAATGAATTTAAAAACGCAATTTATTTAACTCACTTCTTTCCGTGTGGTGCTCTTTGATGAGCATGGAGTGTCAGTATCATTTAAAAAGTCTATTTCATGATACTAAAAGAGATGTGTCGCAAGCAATTCATCGGCGCCAGCCCCACTTCGGCTAATTTCAGCTAGACGTTGTTTTTCCCGGCGGTAATTTGTACGCAAAGCGTTAATTTTTATACGTCGTGACGTTAGGGTACTGTTCTTTATAAATTTCCAGCAGAATTTCGTAATTTTTCGCTGTTTCGTCACGATTACAATACGCTTCCACCTTTACATTCCATAATGCCGGTAGGCATTGATAATTTTCAATAAATTTTAGTATGAATTGCTGTTCTTCCGCGCACTTGTTCATTTTGAATGCCGACACAAACTAAATACAACACTGCTGTTTTGTCAATCACACCCCGCGACGATCAAATAAGCAAGCGTCAAATAAAAAAATAAAAAATTTTGGATTTTCATCAACGTGTAGCCGACAACAAATACGTGTGTCACGAAGCCACCCGACTTCACCAACCCACACAAAATTCACTCAATCTCGTTGTTGGTCGCCGGAGCCCTTAACACACTCAATTCACCTTGCGATATAATAGTGGTCAGTTTTTATCATATCGATGAAACAATCGAAATGGAACATAAGATCTGTCATCAAAAGCGAAAAAGGTATAATAACAAAAATTAAGTAATACAAATTGTTATTTTGTGATCGTGCTACCTTAAGTTTTTTTCAAACATACGAACTTTGCGGCGCAGGGAGGCACTATTGGGACCGCTCAGAGCCCCCATTGCCAGTTTTTGTTGGCCCTCATAATTTCCACCTGTGATTTTTTGAAAATTTTCCACTTATGCTTTTTTTCTATAAAATAAAAAATTAATTAGAAAACAAAAATTCCAAATCAGTTACAAACAAACGAACTTCACTCATTTTCTTTTTAACGTATATATACTATCACGACCTTTGGAGCTAGTGATATGAATATCGCAAGAAATATCGAAAATACATACTCACCACTCATACAGAAGCACGTCCTTGCGATAACTATGAATCAGGGTTGTATTTTGCGATATAATTCATATCGCAAGGATACAAGGGGGTCAATTCATGTTCTATGAAGTGGTGAAGTGAAAGCATTTTTCACCACTTCATCTGATATGCGATTCCGTTTAAAAAAAAAGTGATATTTACTGTCAAACTTTTTTCATTTAAAGAGTATTTTTTCGCCGTTGAATTTGCCCGTGATAAATTTAAATTAATACAAAAAAATTTTAAAATGAAAAAAAAAAAATCGTTGCGCTAAGGCATTGGAATGCCAAAAAGAATATTTGGTGCAGCATTTGGAGGCAAATGCAGATTTTGCCAATGAAAAGTATGAATAAGTTTTTAAATTACTTGGATCTTGGCAGTCGCTGGCCAACCATTTAAACGCTTTAGGTGGTGCTCAAAAAGACGGCGCAAAGTGGCGCACATATTGGTGTGATCTAAGGTAGTATTTTATGCTATTAATAACATATTCGATTTTAATTAACCTCCAAATATTTAGCTATTAAGAAGCAGAGGGCCACAGTGTCATTAACGGCCCATGGCAAAGACCCTTGTCCGATATGGAGGAGAGAATCCTAAAAATTCGCCATCAGGCAGCTGTGGATGGGGACCATTCCCAAGAAGTGGGTTTACCTCAAGTGGTATGCATTACTCTTTATCACTACTATATATATATTATATATGAGAGGAATGTTTGTTTTGGTTAGAAATTGGTATAGGGGAAGGAATACGAAGAAAATATTTAAGAATACAGATAAGGGTAGAAATAGCATAGGAATAGGAGTGGAAGAGGGCCTGGGAGAAGGAAAAGGGAACGGAAACGATAATTAACAAGTAAAGCGAAAAGGAAATAGAGAAGAGCAAGAGATCGGTAGGGCAAACGAGAGGGGGCCGAGGGAAAGGATAATGAGAAGGATAGGGATAAATAGATGGAAGAGAAAGAGAGGGGGATAGAGAGGTAAAGGAGAAGAAAATGAAAAGGAGAAGGGGAAGGAAAAGGGAAACGAAAATAAGGGGAGGGAGATGAGAAGAAAAACGGAACGGAAAAGGAGAATGGGAAAGAGAGGGAAAACGGAAAGGAAAAGGGGAAGGAAGAGGGAAAAGAAAGGGAGAGGAGAGGGGGAGGCCGTGGGGAAGGAGAATAAGAGGGAGGGAGGTAAAAAGATGGAGAAGAGGAAGAGCCATAAGAATGAGGATGAGGGAAGTCTATAAAAACATGCCAACGTGCTTATTTTATTATTTGCACATATGAGTAATTGTCATTGTTTCTTACCTTTTCTTGTTTATACCTTTTCAGATCAACGAAATAACCGTAACTATAAATACGATATCATCAAGCACGAATTCTGATCCAACCCTGACTAACATGGGCCAAACCTCGGTTAGGCGCGGTCCTGATCCCGAAGCTTCCGAGGAGCTCGCTCGAGTTGAAAGGGAGCGGAGGAGGAGAGTTCGCGCTGCACGCAACGCGCCAAATTGGGATCAATTCCTTTAAATTGAAAGAGAGGCGTTAGACATAAAACGCCGAAGGCTTGATATAGCTAAAGAAATGCTAAACGCCCAAAAAGATACTAATAATAAATTAGACGCTCTAATTGCCAAAATTCTTTAAAAAGTTATTTATTATTTACTAGGAGATCCAGTGATATGGGCTATGGACTTTCTGACTTCGGACACTTTAGCCTTCGACTTTATCCCTGACAGGACGGACTATTGTATGCCGTAAACTGCTCCCTGTGCAACCTTCACCCCAGTCATGGTGAATGGGGAAGAGGACTCATCCGGGAAAGGCGACCGGTTTAATTGTTCACGGGCGGGTCGAAAATGGACGGAATGGCAGCAATGAGGAAGAATATAGACAACGAGATTAAATCAAAGGGTCTCGATAGAATACCACTACATCGAGATCATCATGCATATAGGACAGGCAGGTCGACAGAAACTGTACATTGTATCAGCTGTCCACAGAAATCCAAATTGCGTTCGAATGCGGAGGGGTTGCGCTATGCGCATTTTTGGACATAGAGGGGGTATTCGACAACACGACCCACGAAATTGTGAATCGGGCACTCGAGAGAAGAGAGATTGTTACGATTATTGTCATCGCGCCTTGATACGTGTGCAAAGTTTCAATCAAACTTATGGCCATTCAAAGTGGTAATAAGGCCAATTGACCTTATGGCCGTTGACCTTATGCCACCACACCATCACATTAATGCATTGTCATCGAGCCTTGATACGTGTGCAAAGTTTCAATCAAACTTATGGCCATTCAAAGAGGTAATAAGGCCAATTGACCTTATGGCCGTTGACCTTATGTCACCACACCATTACATTAATGCATTGTCATCAGGACTTGATACGTAAGCAAAGTTTCAAATTAATCAGACTTCTAGAAACCGGTGAAAATTAAGCTCAAAAATTCCGTTACATAGATACAGGGCAAGCTAATAAAAGCGTGTTATAATAAAACGAACAAGAACAAGCAGTTTATCAGGTGAGCGTGGCTGTATATGTGCGTGCTGCTACATATCCTACTTGTAGACCTTTACTATGATGCAGGGCTAACGAGGCCAGTAGCCCGTTTCTGTAACCTTTCGTTATAATAACGTACCACAAATCATTAAGAAGATTGCGCATTTATGAGTTAAAAATTGCTTCATTCTGCGCAAATACATCACACTTGGCTGCTTGAACGAATGAAAGAGAGAAAAAAACAAGAGTTAAAGGAAAATTACTTAAAAATTGCCCATAAAAAACAGCTGATCTTTTGTTTACATGCGCAATCTTGTGTATGTGATTGATGATAGCCACATAAACAAAGATCAGCTGTTTTTTGGTAAATTTTTACGTCATTTTCCTTTAGCTCTTGTTTTTTTTCTCTCTTTCTTTCATTCGCTCAAGCAGTCAAGAGTGACGTAGATGCGCAGAACGAAGCAATTTTGAACTCGTCAATGCGTAATATTCTGAGTGTGATTTGTTGTGATAACGAAACATGATGGAGTTATAGAAGGTGGCGCATTGCGCATGTAAACATTAGTTGAGTTATTTTTTATGAGCAATAACACGTCATTTTCCTTTAGCTCTTGTTTTTTTCTCTCTTTCTTTCATTCGCTGAAGCAGTCAAGTGTGACGTATTTGCGTAGAACGAAGCAATTTTAAACTCCTGAATGCACAATCTTCTTTGTCGGATTTGTGATAACGAACGATTGGCTATCGCAAAGCTCGTATCGCATTCGATATGAAAAGTGTTTCTGTAATGGGCTCCGGCGACTAACAGCGAGCTTGAGTGACTTTTTTTTGTGTGTGCGTGTCGGGTGGTTGACGCTTGTCCCGCGACTATCAAATAAAAAGCCATTAATCAACATTTGCATTGAGAAACCACAGCGTTCGGACGTGAAGATGCCGTCATTGGATGATGATTTTTTTTACTTGCAACTACAGCAGTTTTATTAAATAAAAAGAAAAGGAAAAAGAGTGATAAAAGGAAATTGTGGATGAAAAATTTTTACGCAAAACTTAATATGTTTACACATGAACATCTTTTAAACTAATTAAAAATGTCATGTAAAGAGGAATATAAAACTTTTATGCGAATAGACTCGGAAATATTTGACGAACTCTTGTGTATGGTGACCCCGTTAATTGAAAAGAAAAATGCAAGGATGCGAGCTTCAATAGCACCCGACATGCTGTTGTCAACAGCATTGCGATATTTGGCGACTGGAGAAAAATTTGAACACACCAAGTTCTTAACAGCAAGTTCTCCAAAATCCCTGGATTTGAATGTTTTGGAAACTTATGAGGCTTTTATTTCATGTCTCTCAAATGCTATCAAGGTTAATACCTTAAAACAAGTAAAAAATCTAGGTTTGAAAGAAGCCAAATAGGGATGTGACAAATTTACTTAATATAGCTTGCTTACATTTTTATAATGTTGATAACTCTTTCAAAGAGGATAAATATAATAAGAGTCACCATTCTGCTACGTGTGGCGAGTAACTCGCTGGAAATTAAAAAAAAATGGATGCCTAATGTTTTCCATGAGGGACATTTTCAATCGTCTCGCATTTAATCATGTCGTGTAGGCGCCTTATGCAAATGTGACTTTTGGAAAGAGAATTAATTAATTAATTAAATACAGTCGGAAAAATAAACACAAATACCCCACGAAAAGGTATAAAGACATGTACGCACATCTCGCCCAAAAAAATCTTGCAAGTACCCTAATGAATAACATTATGCAAAGTAACGAGTGACGTCTCTTATTATATTTATACTCTTTGACTCTTTAAAAATGCCCATAATAAAATAATGTCTCTTATTCTTTGCTGTTTCAAAAATAATTAAACTTTTATTGCCATATAGGTTAAGTTAGGTGGTAGCTGCCCTGATAAGGATAGCTCACTTGGACAACATGAAGGTCCGTTTTGATAACACATACACCAAAAATAACGGAGGCTTAGATCTAGCTACTTAGAGAATCGTCGAGTAGCAACGATAAATCTCCGAATGATACCGATCTGAACTTTGGATAAATCCTCGGGAGATTCAAGTGAGTCGCGACCGAAGTGCTTTCGCCTTGTTCTGGCAAAAGCTGGGCAATCAAGCATAAAGTGAGTTGGTGATTCCACCTCATCGTCCTCCGTACAGCTGCAGCAGGATGGAGTTTCCAGTATAGTAAGACGTGCCGCACCCATCGGAAAGTGCCCTGTCAAAACCCCAATGACCATTGATAGGTGAGCCTTAGTGAACCCAATTATTTCAGCAGACCTCCTGCCATCCACTTTTGGCCAGAAAGATCTTGCTACCCTGCAAGACGTGGTGTCCACTTAACGTTTGCTGAGCTGACTCGAGGCCCAGCTATGAAGGAGCAATCCACAGGTGGCCAGCGGATTCCCGAAATCCCTACAGCCATCTTCATCATTGCCATATAAAAATATCCATAAAATTGTATACATATACCTAATAAATTTTATATATATAAACTTAAAACACTTTCAAAAAAAGTAATACTGAATTCTGAGTCTCTTGTTGGCTTAACATTAAAATTATAATTTTTTAATATTTAAGAGTCGGTAAATGTAGAGAAAAATTGTGAAATTAATTCAGAGCATACACTGTCATCTTCAAAATTATTTCTGCTATTGCTGTTAAACTGAATCGGTGTAGAAGTATTGCTCCTGGATCTGATTGGTGCTGATTGGTATGAGTCGTTATACTGCATTATTCGTGAATTGGTGCGGCTTGATGTAATTGGTGTTTGGTAGGAGTATCCTGCGTTTATTTGAAGGAGTTTCTGTGCAAAGTTCCCATTGGCCCCTCAAGCATTATTTCGTCTACAAATTTTTCCACGAGAATTCTTTGACCAAGAGCCATTCTTTCTAATTTTACTGCCCACGAATTAGTAATTGCTGTTGAAATATTTTTTTCTTTCGGAGAAAACCGTTTTGTCGCAATTTCCACCAAACATCGACAGCATCTGGCTTCCTCTTGGTTTCTCTTCTTTCCTTGCCCTTAATAGATTCTGAAATGAAAACAAAAGAGGGTAAAACATAAATACTTTTTTTAATAATTGATATTAGAGAAAAATTGTAAGTTTACAAACGGCGATGGTTACTAGGACATGTTTCTGAATTTCACTTCTTCATCAGCTAGCTTTTCGGGAGCTGAGCGTTGAACTCGAGTCTCCAACATTCATATCAGTGCAAGCCTTTTTTAGCTGCTACGCCATATGAATGTTCCGTTGTTCGCTGTACAATTGGTCTCTAAGAGTTGCCTTTTTTGTTTATATTCCTTTTGATCACCATGTTTTTCTCTAATATCAATTACAAAAACCATTGTATAAAGCAATATGAGCAAAGCTCGCTAATTAAATTCATATGATCATATTGATATAATAGTAACAGCGGAAGTATTAAAAACAAATACTGTAAAAATCCGAACAAATGTTACTAAGCTTTCAAAAGCACGCCTAAAAATCATATCCACACCATTAGGAATAAACTACATACAGAGTGTATGTGCCTACATGGTGATCAAAAGGAATATAAACAAAAAAGGCAACTCTTAGAGACCAATTGTACAGCGAACAACGGAACATTCATATGGCGTAGCAGCTAAAAAAGGCTTGCACTGATATGAATGTTGGAGACTCGAGTTCAACGCTCAGCTCCCGAAAAGCTAGCTGATGAAGAAGTGAAATTCAGAAACATGTCCTAGTAACCATCGCCGTTTGCAAACTTACAATTTTTCTCTAATATCAATTACAAAAACCATTGTATAAAGCAATATGAGCAAAGCTCGCTAATTAAATACATATGATCATATTGATATAATAGTAACAGCGGAAGTATTAAAAACAAATACTGTAAAAATCCGAACAAATGTTACTAAGCTTTCAAAAGCACGCCTAAAAATCATATCCACACCATTAGGAATAAACTACATACAGAGTGTATGTGCCTACATGGTGATCAAAAGGAATATATACAAAAAAGGCAACTCTTAGAGACCAATTGTACAGCGAACAACGGAACATTCATATGGCGTAGCAGCTAAAAAAGGCTTGCACTGATATGAATGTTGGAGACTCGAGTTCAACGCTCAGCTCCCGAAAAGCTAGCTGATGAAGAAGTGAAATTCAGAAACATGTCCTAGTAACCATCGCCGTTTGTAAACTTACAATTTTTCTCTAATATTAATTACAAAAACCATTGTATAAAGCAATATGAGCAAAGCTCGCTAATTAAATACATATGATCATATTGATATAATAGTAACAGCGGAAGTATTAAAAACAAATACTGTAAAAATCCGAACAAATGTTACTAAGCTTTCAAAAGCACGCCTAAAAATCATATCCACACCATTAGGAATAAACTACATACAGAGTGTATGTGCCTACATGGTGATCAAAAGGAATATAAACAAAAAAGGCAACTCTTAGAGACCAATTGTACAGCGAACAACGGAACATTCATATGGCGTAGCAGCTAAAAAAGGCTTGCACTGATATGAATGTTGGAGACTCGAGTTCAACGCTCAGCTCCCGAAAAGCTAGCTGATGAAGAAGTGAAATTCAGAAACATGTCCTAGTAACCATCGCCGTTTGTAAACTTACAATTTTTCTCTAATATCAATTACAAAAACCATTGTATAAAGCAATATGAGCAAAGCTCGCTAATTAAATACATATGATCATATTGATATAATAGTAACAGCGGAAGTATCAAAAACAAATACTGTAAAAATCCGGACAAATGTTACTAAGCTTTCAAAAGCACGCCTAAAAATCATATCCACACCATTAGGAATAAACTACATACAGAGTGTATTTGCCTACATTGTGATCAAAAGGAATATAAACAAAAAAGGCAACTCTTAGAGACCAATTGTACAGCGAACAACGGAACATTCATATGGCGTAGCAGTTAAAAAAGGCTTGCACTGATATGAATGTTGGAGACTCGAGTTCAACGCTCAGCTCCCGAAAAGCTAGCTGATGAAGAAGTGAAATTCAGAAACATGTCCTAGTAACCATCGCCGTTTGTAAACTTACAATTTTTCTCTAATATCAATTACAAAAACCATTGTATAAAGCAATATGAGCAAAGCTCGCTAATTAAATACATATGATCATATTGATATAATAGTAACAGCGGAAGTATTAAAAACAAATACTGTAAAAATCCGAACAAATGTTACTAAGCTTTCAAAAGCACGCCTAAAAATCATATCCACACCATTAGGAATAAACTACATACAGAGTGTATGTGCCTACATGGTGATCAAAAGGAATATAAACAAAAAAGGCAACTCTTAGAGACCAATTGTACAGCGAACAACGGAACATTCATATGGCGTAGCAGCTAAAAAAGGCTTGCACTGATATGAGTGTTGGAGACTCGAGTTCAACGCTCAGCTCCCGAAAAGCTAGCTGATGAAGAAGTGAAATTCAGAAACATGTCCTAGTAACCATTGCCGTTTGTAAACTTACAATTTTTCTCGAATATCAATTACAAAAACCATTGTATAAAGCAATATGAGCAAAGCTCGCTAATTAAATACATATGATCATATTGATATAATAGTAACAGCGGAAGTATTAAAAACAAATACTGTAAAAATCCGAACAAATGTTACTAAGCTTTCAAAAGCACGCCTAAAAATCATATCCACACCATTAGGAATAAACTACATACAGAGTGTATGTGCCTAGATGGTGATCAAAAGGAATATAAACAAAAAAGGCAACTCTTAGAGACCAATTGTACAGCGAACAACGGAACATTCATATGGCGTAGCAGCTAAAAAAGGCTTGCACTGATATGAATGTTGGAGACTCGAGTTCAACGCTCAGCTCCCGAAAAGCTAGCTGATGAAGAAGTGAAATTCAGAAACATGTCCTAGTAACCATCGCCGTTTGTAAACTTACAATTTTTCTCTAATATCAATTACAAAAACCATTGTATAAAGCAATATGAGCAAAGCTCGCTAATTAAATACATATGATCATATTGATATAATAGTAACAGCGGAAGTATTAAAAACAAATACTGTAAAAATCCGAACAAATGTTACTAAGCTTTCAAAAGCACGCCTAAAAATCATATCCACACCATTAGGAATAAACTACATACAGAGTGTATGTGCCTACATGGTGATCAAAAGGAATATAAACAAAAAAGGCAACTCTTAGAGACCAATTGTACAGCGAACAACGGAACATTCATATGGCGTAGCAGCTAAAAAAGGCTTGCACTGATATGAATGTTGGAGACTCGAGTTCAACGCTCAGCTCCCGAAAAGCTAGCTGATGAAGAAGTGAAATTCAGAAACATGTCCTAGTAACCATCGCCGTTTGTAAACTTACAATTTTTCTCTAATATCAATTACAAAAACCATTGTATAAAGCAATATGAGCAAAGCTCGCTAATTAAATACATATGATCATATTGATATAATAGTAACAGCGGAAGTATTAAAAACAAATACTGTAAAAATCCGAACAAATGTTACTAAGCTTTCAAAAGCACGCCTAAAAATCATATCCACACCATTAGGAATAAACTACATACAGAGTGTATGTGCCTACATGGTGATCAAAAGGAATATAAACAAAAAAGGCAACTCTTAGAGACCAATTGTACAGCGAACAACGGAACATTCATATGGCGTAGCAGCTAAAAAAGGCTTGCACTGATATGAATGTTGGAGACTCGAGTTCAACGCTCAGCTCCCGAAAAGCTAGCTGATGAAGAAGTGAAATTCAGAAACATGTCCTAGTAACCATCGCCGTTTGTAAACTTACAATTTTTCTCTAATATCAATTACAAAAACCATTGTATAAAGCAATATGAGCAAAGTTCGCTAATTAAATACATATGATCACTTTTTTTAATTTTGGATTATTTTCAGGTGCCGCAGTCAGAAGATAAGTGGAGGTCTATAGCCCATAACTTTGGTGAGGCTTGCGATTTTCCATATTGCATTGGAGTGATCGATGGGAAACACATTGCGATCAAAAGACCACCTGATTCCGGCTCACAATTTTATAGCATTGTCCTGATGGGAACTGTGAATGCCAACTATGGGTTCATAGTTTCGGATGTTGGAACAAATGGCCAAATATCAGATGGTGGTATTATAAAAAACACGGAATTCGGGAGAGCTATTTACAGAAGACCTTTACCACTTCGTACTCTATCACAGTTGCCAAATAGCTGACAACGCTTTTCAAATGCAAGAAAATTTAATAAACCCCTATCCTGGTACCAACCTAACTAACACACAGCGAATATTTAACTATAGGTAGAGCACGCCGGATTTTCGAAAATGTGTTTGGATTTTAGTATCACGTTTCGGAGTCCTGTAAACGCCTATTCAGTTGGCACCAGAAAAGGCGCAAATAATGGTTCTGGCTTGTTACTATTTGGACAATTTTTTACGCCGAAAAAATTGTTATTCATTTAGCCACTTTATTGACCAACAGGATGTAAACTCTGTAAATGTATTTCAAGGGTCATGGTGCAATAATGAAACACACGTTAATATTTTGGAGAGTACATATTTAAGAAACTCCTCGAAAAAAGCGAAAGAAGTTCGCAACAATTTTGCAGAGTACATTATGAATCAAGGTGCGGTTTCGTGGCAACAAAAGTACCACCGCTAATTCATCCAACAATAGTTCGGATAACAATGTATATTTAATATTCCATTTAATTAAATAAAAAAGGAAAACATTTGAAGATGGTATATACTAGTATTTTATCTTTCATTTCTGGGAATGCGGCAATATGTAATTTTGTAAATGGCACACAAATACCAAGGACTTTTATGTTTATACTATTACAATTCCTTGACACGCATCTTTTTTACTGCTCGCTACTGTTTAGCGATTGTATTGCACAATACTTTATACTTTGTAAATTGTACAAATGAATTTAAAAACGCAATTTATTTAACTCAGTTCTTTCCGTGTGGTGCTCTTTGATGAGCATGGAGTGTCAGTATCATTTAAAAAGTTCATTTCATGATAGTAAAAGAGATTTGTCTCAAGCAATTCATCGGCGCCAGCCCCACTTCGGCTAATTTCAGCTAGACGTTGTTTTTCCCGGCGGTAATTTGTACGCAAAGCGTTAATTTTTTTACGTCGTGGCGTTAGGGTACTGTTCTTTATAAATTTCCAGCAGAATATCGTATTATTTTGCTTTTTCGTCACGATTACAATATGCTTCCAGCTTTACATTCCATAATGCCGGTAGACATTGATAATTTTCAGTAAATTTTAGTATGAATTGCTGTTCTTCCGCGCACTTGTTCATTTTGAATGCCGACACAAACTAAATACAACACTTCTGTTTTGTCAATCACACCCCGCGACGATCAAATAAGCAAGCGTCAAATGAAAAAAATCAAAAATTTTGGATTTTCATCTACGTGTAGCCGACAACAAATACGTGTGTCACGAAGCCACCCGACTTCACCAACCCACACAAAATTCACTCAATCTCGTTGTTGGTCGCCGGAGCACTTAACACACTCAATTCACCTTGCGATATAATAGTGGTCCGTTTTTATCATATCGACAAAACAATCGAAATGGAACATAAGATCTGTCATCAAAAGCGAAAAAGATATAATAACAAAAATTAAGTAATACAAATTGTTATTTTGTGATCGTGCTACCTTAAGTTTTTTCTAACATACGAACTTTGCGGCGCAGGGAGGCACTATTGGGACCGCTTAGAGCCCCATTGCCACTTTTTTATTGGCCTTCATAATTTCCACCTGTTTCACCTTCTGATTTTTTGAAAATTTTCCACTTATGCTTTTTTTCTATAAAATAAAAAATTAATTAGAAAAAAAAATCCAAATCAGTTACAAACAAACGAACTTCACTCATTTTCTTTTTAACGTATTTATACTATCACGACCTTTGGGGCTAGTGATATGAATATCGCAAGAAATATCGAAAATACATACTCACCACTCATACAGAAGCACGTCCTTGCTATAACCATGAATCAGGGTTGTATTTTGCGATATAATTCATATCGCAAGGATACAAGGGGGTTAATTCATGTTCTATGAAGTGGTGAAGTGAAAGCATTTTTCACCACTTCATCTGATATGCGATTCAGTTAAAAAAAAAGTGATATTTACTGTCGTGCCGTGGTAAATTTAAATTAATACAAAAAAATTAAAAAAAAAAAAAAAAAATCGTTGCGCTAAGGCATTGGAATGCCAAAAAGAATATTTGGTGCAGCATTTGGAGGCAAATGCAGATTTTGCCAATGAAAGGTATGAATAAGTTTTTAAATTACTTGGATTAGTTGCATATTACTATTTTTATTTCAAAACTAAGATTTCTGTCCGCCGATGGTGCCAAGCAGAAGGAGAGATCTTGGCAGTCGCTGGCCAACCATTTAAACGCTTTAGGTGGTGCTCAAAAAGGCGGCGCAAATTGGAATAGGGGAAGGAATACGAAGAATAGATTTAAGAATACAGATAAGGGTAGAAATAGCATAGGCATAGGAGTGGAAGAAGGCATGGGAGAAGGAAAAGGGAACGGAAACGATAATTAACAAGTAAAGGGAAAAGGAAATGGAGAAGAGTAAGAGATCGGTAGGGCAAACGACAGGGGGCCGAGGGAAAGGATAATGAGAAGGATAGGGATAAATAGATGGAAGAGAAGGAGAGGGGGGTAGAGAGGTGAAGGAGAAGAAAAGGAAAAGGAGAAGGGGAAGGAAAAAGGAAACCAAAATAAGGGGAAGGAGATGAGAAGAAAAATGGAACGGAAAAGGAGAATGGGAAAGAGAGGGAAAACGGAAAGGAAAAGGGGAAGGAAGAGGGAAAAGAAAGGGAGAGGAGAGGGGGAGACCGAGGGGAAGGAGAATAAGAGGGAGGGAGATAAAAAGATGGAGAAGAGGAAGAGCCATAAGAATGAGGATGAGGGCAGTATATAAAACATGCCAACGTGCTTATTTTATTATTTGCACATATGAGTAAATATCATTGTTTCTTTATACCTTTTCAGATCAACGAAAAACTGTAACTATAAATACGATATCATCAAGCACGAATTCTGATCCAACCCTGACTAACATGGGCCAAACCTCGGATAGCCGCGGTACTGATCCCGAAGCTTCGGAGGAGCTCGCTCGAGTTGAAAGGGAGCGGAGGAGGAGAGTTCGCGCTGCATGCAACGCGCCAGATTGGGATTGGTTCCTTGAAATTGAAAGAGAGGCGTTAGACATAAAACGCCGAAGGCTTGATATAGCTAAAGAAATGCTAAATGCCCAAAAAGATACTAATAATAAATTAGACGCTCTAACTGCCAAAATTCTTTAAAAAGTTGTTTATTATTCACTAGGAGATCCTGTGATATGGGCTATGGGCTTTCTGACTTCGGACACTTTAGACTTCGATTTTATCCCTGACAGGACGGACTATTGTATGCCGATAACTGCTCCCTGTGCAACCTTCACCCCAGTCATGGTGAATGGGGAAGAGGGCTCATCCGGGAAAGGCGACCGGTTGAATTGTTCACGGGCGGGTCGAAAATGGACGAAATGGCAGCAATGGGGAAGATTGTAGACAACGAGATTAGATCAAAGGCTCTCGATAGAATACCACTACATTGAGATCGTCATGCATATAGGACAGGCAGGTCGACAGAAACTGTACATTGTATCAGCTGTCCACAGAAATCCAAAGTGCGTTCGAATGCGGAGAGGTTGCGCTATGCGCATTTTTGGACATAGAGGGGGTATTCGACAACACGACCCACGAACGTGTGAATCGGGCACTCGAGAGAAGAGAGATACAAAGTCCAATCCCTATGTGCACTACTGCGTACGACGATTGCCGAAACCTCGAGTGGGGATGGTACAGTAGAGATCAAGACGACGAAGGTATGTCTACAAGGGGGCGTCCTGTCGTCCCTGCTGTGAAGCCTGGGACTCACGTTCGACTCTAAACTCTCGACAACGTCCATATCAAAGCCACGTCGACAACACCATTTCAAAGGCCACAAGAGCAATAATGGTGTACAGACGTATTGCAGGATGATCCTTGGTATGCAACCCAAATATCCAAAGATGGATGTACACTACTATAGTTAGACCTACCATATTGTATGAAATGCGATGCAGTCGCGAGAGGAAGACTTCGGATGCTAGGATCACCAAAATTAGAAAGTAGTCACATACACTCTTTGAAGCCGAGAACCATTCTGGATTTTCTCAGAGAACTCAGTTTGGACGAGGTGTTGTGAAGAGAATGGGGGCACAATAGACCAATAGGTCGCAGTGCTTAACCTACGAACATATCTATCTATCTAATGCAGCGTCTTCCCCGTCCCCTCCTATGTGCTTTTCTTTCCCCTGTCCCTTTTCTTCTCCTTTCCCTTTTTTCCACTCCTCTCCCACACGCAAGCCGTCTCATTCCACACTCTTCCTCACCGTTCGTATGTCCCTACTTTCCCTCTACTTCTCATTCTCCTTCTCCCTATTTTTATTTTTCTCTTTATCCTCCCCCCCCCCCCCCCCCCTCCCAAATAAATAAAGGTTTATTTTATAAAAATAAATGTAAATTTACATATATTTTAATTCTTAATAAGGGAAAGCATAAAAATTCAATAAAATAAATAAATGTAAGGCACGATAACCTCCGAAGAGACCTAAGGCCGAGCTTCCTTCCTGCGTCGTGCTCCTCTCGATTTTCCCTACAAATTGGGCGGACGGGACCTACATGTTTTATGCCGACTCCGAACGGCATCTACAAGGCAGATGAGTTTTCACTGAGAGCTTTTCATGGCAGAAATATATTCGGAGCGCATGCCGAACACTGCCGAGGGGCGAACCCGCTTAGAAAATTGTTCATATAATTGAAAAACCTTATTCCTAAAATGTTGATGCTGCTTTGCCAGGGTGAACCCAGGGCATACGGTGTGATAGGCGGAGCACGCTACCATCACACCGCAGTGGCCAATGTACATATATCACCTCTTCCAATTTGTCCGGACAGGACCTACATTTTTTTGCCGACTCCGAACGGCATCTGCGAGACAGGTGAGTTTTCACTGAGAGCTTTTCATGGCAGAAATACAATCGGAGCGCTTGCCAAACACTGCCGAGGGGTGACCCCGCTTAGAAAAATTGTCTTCTAATTGAAAAACCGTAATTCTAAAATTTTTATGTTGCTTCGCCCGGGGTGCGAAACCCAGGGCATACGGTGTGGTAGGCGGAGCACGCTACCCTCACACCATGGTGGCCGCCGTGCACAACAGCATTTTGACTGAATTTATGGAGAAACATCCACATATTGCCAAGGGTTTCACGAAGAACATCATCTAAAATCGTTGACACCGTGCTGCTACCTACACTCATGCTAGAATCCTTGCTGACTGTTGCAGCACTAGCAGAACTTTCGAGCGAGTTAAGCATCCTTCCATGGTGTCCAATACCATTCGGAAAGCCTTTTTGTTTATGCGATAGTATGCAATGTAACGGCAAATACACTATAAATATCTAGAAAACCCACATTAAGAAATAGTTTGAATTACTCAAATGGATTGCTGCGATCTCTCCAAAATTTTCCTTTTGACCTTCTAGCGACTTTCTTCTTCCAATAATATAAATGCTACAACTGCTGATGCCATTTTGATGTCAATAAATTTGTTCATTTCTGTTTAAATGCACAAAACAACTATTTTATAAAATTTTGCCAAAAAAATTAACATCAAAATTTCCGGTGCACCGCAAAACAGCTGATTCGAACATCGGTTTTATTTACATTCGAAAAAAGCAAAACCAATACGGTTTTATGACACCAATTTAAATCAATATTGGTTTGTAATTCCGACAAAACGCAAAACCGACTTTGATTCCATGACAACCCTAACTAACTCAGTTTTAAAGACTCGAAATTAATCACATTTAAATTTCGTTTTAATAGTAGAAAGGTGACAGCACAGCTTAACGAAACTTAAAAAATGCGAAAAGCATAAAAGGAATGCCAAAAATAAATAAATTCCGTATACTATCACGCTATCGACACTAAGGATGAACAGGCTTTGCCAGTTTATTTCCTGGTGTTTTTACGTGTCGATTTGCTCGCGTGATATAACGTGAATTTTTTTTGCCGTTGCACGTATTTATATCAACTTCAACAAAGCGATGGCAAAAACCCAGTGTTTCAACGATTTATTTTTACAAATATCGATTACAAGTTATCATAGAGTTCACATAGTACAAAATGGTTATGCCATTATACCATATTTTAAGGCAAATACACAGCATTGATAAATGACATTAAACCGCATTTTAATCTTCCACACCTCCACCCTCGTGGATCGAAGCCGATTCCCTGCCATCTACATCAAGCTTAGCCAGTTTGGAGGCAGGACGTTGAACTGTTCCTGAAGAAGTTGACACATCAGCTCGTGACTTGGCCGTCCTTTCCAGGGTAAACTCTCTCCACGCGCCCTCGACGCCACTCTTTCCGTGGTGCCTTTACATCGCAAATGAACACGAGATCGCCCTCTCGAAATGGCCCTGTTGGCGCACACCACTTAACACGCCGAACCAGCGTCAGCAAATATTCTTCCAGCCACCTTTTCCAGAACCTATCCCATAATTGTCTAGCAACTCGCCATTGTTCACGAAGTGAGCAAAGCTTTTGATCCGGTTCGACAGCACTTCGTGTTTATGCTGTGTTTGCGCTCCCCAGTAAAAAATGATTCGGCGTTAAAGGCTCTTCTTATTCAGGCTCTACTGGCAAATGTGTAAGCGGACGTGAATTTACCACGTTTTCAGCCTCCACCAACAGACTATAGAATGTGTGCTTTTTAGGCTTCACCTCTTTCATTGTGTGTCGTAACACCTTCTTCACGCATTGTACAATGCGTTCCCATACGCCGCCCTCAGAGGGATTCTCGGGGCAATTAAGGACCCACTCAACGCCTTTCGATGTCAACTCACCCTGCAACGCGCAACATTCAAACACATCTGAGAAACGTTCAACCTCACCAGCAATTCCTATGAAATTTTTGCCATTATCCGATGTTATTCTGCTGGGCACTCCTCTCCGCTTCATAAAGTTCCTAATCGCCAATATGCACGCGTCAGTTGAAAGATCATAAGCAATTTCCAGATGGATAGCAAGTACAGTCAAGCATGTAGATAAAGCTACCCATCGCTTCTCTGTTCTTCGGTCGACCGTCACACTCACCGGCCTAAAATAATCTAACCTCGTGTATGGCCGCCAGTATGGTGTCCCTCGATCCTCCGGCAGCAAATCAATTATTGGCACAATTGGTCTGGCTCTTTTCAATTTACAAACGTCACAGTTGGCGATTGCTCTACGAATGGTCCTCCTTAAGTTAGGCACCCAATACTTCTGACGAACCATGCAGATAGCTGCCTCCGTGTTCTGGTACATCATTTTTCCGTGCTCGTGGGCGACTACGAGTTTCGTTAATGCATGATTAGGCGGTAAAATAATGGGATGCCTTGCTTCATAAGAAAGCCAACTGACTGCATCTAGACGGCCGCAAACTCGAAGAAGCTCATCACAGTCTAAAATCGGCGTCAGTTTGTACAACGAACTATCCACCGTCACATTCAATCCTTTCTTTAATCGACCTAATTCGGCGGAAATTGCTTCTCGCTGGGCATGGCGACATAATAGACGTTCGGCCTCGTCGAGTTCCGCAGCAGTCAGTCCGTATGCAGGTTCGTCGTTCAGCTCATTCTGTCGAGATCTGCAATTGCGCACAAAGCGTAGCACCCAGGCGGCAAGCCTTTTCAACTTTAAGAGTGATGAAAATGTCGCAAATTCAAATGCGCTTTCTGTTGCGCTTAACAAAACGTATTTCGGGCGAAGCTCTTCGCTTTCTTCAACATTTTCAATAGGTGCGTCGTTGATGGGTCCATGCTTACGTCATTCTTCCCTCGAGTAGCATCGTCAGCTACGTTATTTTTCGTTGGAACCCATCTCCAATCCGACGGCGTGGTTACGTTAAGTCAGCATTAGCGACCCTAAAACGGCAGCTTGCAGCTCCAATCTGGGTATGCTAAGGGTCCTGAGTGGTGCACTTCTCGTCCTGTCATACACGAGGCTAAACTCGATTGTATTATCTGTGCTCTGCGACCTCCAGAAAGCTACAGCCCCAAACGCGTCTTTGCTGTCGTCGACAAATATGTGCAGTTGCAGTGATTTTGGTTCGCCTAGTCGGAAATAGTGACGGGTAACTTTGGACTCCGTGACGTTCGAGAGTTGTATTCTAAACTTTTGCCACATGGCACCTACATCCCAGCCTAAATCCCGCTTCCAGAGTTCGCGCATCAGCAAGTTGGCTGTAATGGCGAGGTGGTACAAGAACCCCAAGGGATCGGGGATGGACATGACGATACTTAGCAGCATTCTCTTTGTAGACACCACTGTTCCATTCATGACTGAGGGATCGACTCCATGGAATTCCAGACGATACGTGAAGTGGTCACTGGATGGCTGCCATAGCATTCCTAACACCTTGCCCGACTCCATAGCTTCCTTTGAGGTAATAGGCATCGCTGAGCTTCCACCACCTAATGCCTTTGCAACTTCTAAATAGTTCAACCTCAACTTTCGCAACTGAAAACCCGCATCTGAGTGAATGTCGCAGACCTGCTTGGAAATCTCTATAGCTCTCGACGCGGTGGAGAAACTATCGACGTAGTCATCCACATAGTGGTAGTCCGTTAGGTCTCGGACGGCTCGTTGGTCATGGCTGGTATGGTCTTTTGCGTTCATCGCCTTGAATTAATGGGCCTAGCAAGGTCAGCAGGGTGCACCAAATGTCATCGCTGTCATCTCAAACACGTCTGGTGGCTGTTGCCATTGCGCCACAAAAACCTTTGCGCGCATCTATATTCCGGACGGATGACCACTTGGTGGAACATCTCTTGACTATCAGCACAAACAGCCACGGCACCTTCTCTGAAATAAAATGAAACGGAGACTAGTAGTCGATACTCTTGAGGCCCTTTCATCAATTTTGAATTTAACGATACTCCATGAGAAGTAGCTGCTGCGTCGAATACAAATCTAAGTTTGCCCGGCTTATGAGTATTTACCACGGCGAAATGTGGAAGATACCATGTCCTTGGGCTGCTTACGACTAGCTCGCAGGGTTGCAGTTTGCGTGCATACCCCTTTTTCACATAATTGGAAATGATTTCGTATGTACTTTCCCGAACTCTCTATCACGCGCGATCTTCCTCTCGATGCCCACCAAGCGGCTCAACGCCATGGAGCAGTTCTCCGGTAGCTCCACGTTGTCGTTCATCCAGAGCAATCCGGTTTGGAAACGCCCATTGATTTTGATCGTAGTTGATTGGAGAAGGTTTTTGGCTCGTATGTCGGCAGCACTTACGATTGATGGCATGGCGTTCACCCCAAATGATTCTATATTGAAATATTCTTCTATCATTGCGTTCATCTGACGATCCGAAATATTTATATGTAGGCAAGATGGCTTTATTTGTGGAACGTTCTTCGATGGTCCGAAAATGTAGACACCTAGTTCCGTCATGGTCGCGAAAGGCCCATTGCGACCCTCCCTCCTATCAATTATTACATGTTTGGTAGGTAGATCCAAGTGGCAGAGGTCTAACCCTATTAAAACTTTGGGGTTATATTTTCGTATGACTGAACTGGCATCTTTCCCCGATATCTGACTGCATCGCAGATGTCCCCCTGGCTGAGGGTTTGCATTGGTAGGCTCAAATTGTCGATACCATGAACATCGAGTGTGGCGCTTTCTCGTTCCTAATCCGCTAATGGAGACGTTGGTGACAGCCACTTCCTCATTTGCCGCTCTACCTCCGAACCATGTAATTTCCATTTGACGCTCCTGAGATTTAAGTCAAAGTTCTTGCACTAGTGACAAGTCCATGATTGTAATTGACGATCCTTCATCCAGGAGTGCATATACATTCACGCTCTTATTTGGTCCATACAGGGTGACGGGCACTACCCGAAACAACAAGTTACTTGAAGCATGCGCAGAGCAACAGCGTTTTTGGTGCTTGCCGGCTTGGACGGGACAATGGTGTCCACCTGACAACTTGTAGCACCATCATGTAACATTATATTATATGTTTGGCATCCACCAGTGGTGCATATTTTACGACGACGGCATGCACTAGTGCGGTGACCTGGTGATAGGCAACTAAAACATAAACTTAGACGTTTGACTGTGTTCCACCTCTCCGACACATCGGAATCCAGGAAGCGGCGACAATCGACATGACGGGGTTGGCCCTGACATATTAAACATTTACATCACACCTGATCTTTAGTTGCATGCAAAACCGGACGACGTTTCGGTTCACGAATATCATGGTTCTGGATCATGTGGACAAACTTTGCGATTTCACAAAGCCATTCGCTGAAACTAACGATTGTAGGATATGGTTGAATCACCGCTGAATACCTAGCCCAATCTAAACGTTTGCTAAGAGGCAATTTGTTAATCAATTCTTCTAGTAATCTCGGATTTGCTAAATGTTTTTCTTCGCCGATTGATCGTAAAAACACGGTAAGATTTCTAGTGGCTGTTGCAAAAGGTATTAACTTTGTGGATGGCAGTCTCGGAAATGCTTGGCATGTCACGCACTTCTTTGATTAGGCTACGTACTAACTGTTCTGGACGGACTATCTAAACCGTTGTTGTTCAATTACCGCGCCTACATTACTAGGGTGAATTAACAAAGATTTAACCGTGTCTTTCGCCTCACCTTTTAAGCATTTGTTTAATCTCTGATTATTTTCAAAGTTAGTATAATTGTACACAGAAGTAGACTCAACATAAGATGCGTAGAATACAGGCCAGTCTTCTGGCAGCCCTGAGAGTTGTGGTAGGTCAAACAACTTCCTAGGTAAAACTGCACCGTTCGTAGGGGAAGGGTCAATTCCCGACGTCACTGCTGATGTATGCGTTGATGCCCGTGTTGTGGAATAGTAATTAAATTACTTTCGGAATTTGTTTGGGGAATCAACTGAGTATTGGTTGTAGGGACATTATAACTGTACGGTACGTAGGCTGCGGCCTGCACGTTACGAAGGCTGGCAGAAGTATTTATGTATGACTGTCTATCAATGGTTGCAGCCTGACTACTATGTGACATACCTAAGGCTGAATATTCATTGACTGAGCATACAAAATTATTTCCACAGGCGCGTTCGGAATCGTCGACTGCGATAACTTGGGGCTGCGGTACAGCTGGCTTAATACAATTTGCATGGGAATAAATATACTTCGGTGGGTGATCGAAGATAATGGCGGTCTTGACAGTGTCATTACCAATGCGAAACGTTGGCGTTCGTTTTCGCATATCCTGGCATGTGCATTTTGCAGTTGCATCTCCAATTTGCTTATTTGTTGTTGCATTTGGTAAAGTACGTTCAACTGTGACGAAACTGAATAGTTGGTTCAAGTTTTTGCTGTAGCATTGGAAATGCCACGTTCTAAGCTGGCGAGGTCGACGTCAGCAGAGGTGAGCCCGACTGAGGCGGCGTTGCTAGAAATTAAATTGGCATGTAGAGGGTTTGATATAAACTCGCTTGCCTGGTGGGGTCGGTTGTATGTATTCACTTGTAGGTTAGTGACTGGTGAAACATTCATTGGCATGATTGCGTACTGCTGAACGTTTGCTGATGTAGTATGCAATGGTAAAGCATATGATGCTGGCGTACTGTGCAGTAGATCACCAAACGGCGGAGCGCTAGACGATGAGGAAGTTGTCGTTCCAGTGGCGAGTGGCGTCATGACAGGTGGCGAAGCGCTAGAAGATGCGGCACTGGTAATTGGAATGTTGAATGGCACACCAGATGATGAAGCAGTTGTCAGTAAAGTACCAATAGTTGTGGCAGTAATTTGTGGAGTACTGATTTCTTGCAACGGCGAGAATGACATAATAGCTGGCGCTTGACTACATGGTGGCGCAGTAGTTAACTGTATGGTGCTGGTTGCCTGAGCGATAGCTGGCTGGCCAGTGGACGGTGAAACACTAGACTCTTGTGTAACAAATGGCATTGCTTCCAACGACAGAGTTCTAGCTATTGGTGTACCTTTGCTGTTTGGATTTTTGACGACACACTCAATGATGGAGCACTCGACGTGGCTTTAGCGGACTTGGCGGTGATCTTCGCTAAGCTGGATGATGGAGAAGTGGTGGGCACAGAATTATTTGCTTGCTTACGTTTACTCCGGCGTGGAGGCGATCGTGGTACCATATTTTGCAGACACTTGTTGAAATTCAATACTGCCACTTTGTATGTAAAGTGGTGGCAGGCACTTCACCATAACCTCAAATGGAAAATTTAATGGCACGCTATTGCCGGCGCATGGTACTTTGCAAATTTAATTTTTGTTAGCAAACCGTGAAAAACTCGTAAACAGGAAAAAAGGCGTTTGCAAAGCGCAAAAACATGCAAAATAGGAAATAAAGCGTATCACCCTATCGACACTCGTTTATTTCCTGGTGTTTTTATGTGTCGCGTGCTATAACGTGACTTTTTTTGCCGTTGCACGTATTTATATCAACTTGAACAAAGTGATGGCAAAAACCCAGGGTTTCAACGATTTATTATTAGAAATATCGATCACAAGTTATCATAGAGATGACATAGTACAAAATGATATAATATTTTAAGGCAAATACACAGCATTGATAAATGACATTAAACCGTTATTAATCTTCCACACTAACTGTTTTTAAAAGTCATTATTGTGCAATTTTTTACATATTTTAACAAAAGGTAAGTAAATGCGGTATTCATTTCTTTTTTTCTCTGTGGATATCGCAGATATTCTTGTACCCCTTAATTGACCATCAAGTTGAGAAATAATATCATGTGCCAAGTCTGGGGTTAGTCGGTACAGATTTCGAAACTCCGTTGCATTCAAGTGGAATGGGTTATCTAGGTACTTCTCTAAAGCATATATGACACTATTTCATTTTCTTGTATTTTTTGTTTAAAAAACTAAATTTAACCTATCGAAATTCAAAATACAAAAACAATTAGGCAGTAAGCTGAAGAGGGAAAATATGCCCTCAAAATTAACTGGGTTGGCGTTTAATTGAAAACTGAACGAAAAAGAAAAATATTACAAAAAAGAAAAATTATTTGAAATACAATTTAAAAAAAGGAAAAATGAAATTAAGATAGGAAGAAAATTACGTCTACCATATTATTAATAAAATTCAATACGCGGAATTTATTTGGAACTACACGCTTCCTGCATATAAACTGGAATACAAAAAGCAACAATTTTGGATTGAGCTGGTGAAGGAAATGAATTCAATATTCACTCCCAATGTACCATTCCAATACGGTGAGGTTTCAAGCTCAATTTTAATGTTATTTGAGAAGTAGAGAGGTATGTTGTGAGGGTCATCAGCCTATTGTGCCATCATCTCGTTCACAACACCTCGTCAAAGCAAACATCCCACAGTATTTCCTTTGGCTTAAGGGTTTGTGGGCACGTTTAATTTGGCTATTGCGAGTCAACAATTTGGCCTTGAGCCTGGATATTGTAAATAAAATAATGGCGGTATATATACCTTCGAGAAGATTGTGTTGCCCAGATTATCTGACATTTCATTGTCTACACTCATACTCTTTTGTCATTCCAAGTTGACTTATTTCCTCAGTATGCCTTGCGTCTTTTTGACATGTAACATATTTTTTAACGGTATCGAGGTATCCATAAGATTAATATTATATAAGATATGGTTTATTCCACTATATAATGTATTTACTTCCTCGATATTCAGATGAAGTTACGCATAAGTGGTGCAACTTAAAATCGTACTTTAGTAAAGAGAAGCAGCGGAAAGGGACCGCAAGACGAAGCGGGGCAAGCGTTGATGATAGGAGTCCCTGGAAATTGTATGGATCCTTGAAATTCCTGATCGTCGTAAGCCAGCATACACCGTCGGTGAATAATTTTAATAAAAGATGTTTGAAGGTAATGAATTTTTCTTTTCTCTATTCGTGTATAGAAGTTTGAGTGTATTTAGAGCCCAATGTAGATCAGATCCATATGAGTTTCCTCTCCGCGGTAGAGCCTGCTCGGCTTTTTGATATCCTCATTCAAAAAGCACGATGGAGCATACAAAATAATAGTAATATCTTCTGGTAAATCTACTATCGCCCATATCTTCAAATCGACCAGAGCCATATTTCATAGCATAGCTTCCCAAGACAGCCGGTTCTATGCACCGGAGCGATTCGGAATTTTCACGACCAAAGGCTGTCATTTCAGTGTAACCCCATTTAATTTGTTGCGTCTCTCCCACAAATTGTCATTCTCCCAGCAGATCCTTGCAGCGGGAAAAGAATCTTTTTGGGACGGTGACACATTTGACAGTGTTTCACGCGCAAGGAATGGTTGCATCGGACAGGTTTTTCTCTGCTGGACCCCAAAACCCGACGTCCTTGTAACTTTTATAAATCTTATGTGGCTCCATGCTGTTCACGCACAAGGGCGTCCGGTAGTCTGCGACTAAATCACTGCCGGGACGACCCCTCTTAGAAAAACTTTCTTCGATCTGGAAAAACTTGTTTCTTACATTTTGATGCGGCCACCGTGGTGTGATGGTAGCGTGCTCCGCCTATCACACCGTATGCCCTGGGTTCAACTCCCGGGCAAAGCAACATCAAAATTTTAGAAATAAGATTTTTCAATTAGAAGAAAATTTTTCTAAGCGGGGTCGCCCCTCGGCAGTGTCTGGCAAGCGCTCCGATTGTATTTCTGCCATGAAAAGCTCTCAGTGAAAACTCATCTGCCTTGCAGATGCCGTTCGGAGTCGGCATAAAACATGTAGGTCCCGTCCGGCCAATTTGTAGGGAAAAATCAAGAGGAGCACGACGCAAATTGGAAGAGAAGCTCGGCCTTAGATCTCTTCGGAGGTTATCGCGCCTTACATTTATTTATTTATTTTTTTTCCGGAGTGATATCGGTCGATAAGACCCACCTTCGCTAGCTGGTTTTACACGCTTTGGTAGCGGAATTATCCTTGCCTATTGGAATGACGTAGGACTTCAGTGACAAATTGAGAACGTGTAGTTTACTCCCTCATCGCCAAGGTGTCTAGGCATGGCTAGACCATCTGGGACAATTGACTTGGTGGGCTTGGTATTTTTAATGGCTTCCTTAACATCGGTTGAGATTCCATATATGAGGGTCCTGGCCCTTATCTTGATGAGCTCGGCTGTAAAATGAACAACAATGTTCTCGGCAGTCATATAATGTTGCCATTTGGGTGTTTAGTCGCTTCTTACAACAGGCATACCTGCCGCGCCTATATTCTTAGCCCTCTAACCCACTGCTTGTTTGCTTCGCGTCTCCGATATGGTTGCCGAGCTTAGAAGCAAAATACAACGGAGGAAACTGCAGGCCTGTCGAAACGCCGCACTCAGAACTGTCATGGGATATCTTCTTATATTACTGAAACATCATCCACACAGTAAGGCGACACATCACACCAACCTTGTTTTCAATTACAATGAGAAACCATCGCCTTTAAAACCCCTCTAATTATGGTCCAACTCTGCAAGTTTCTTTGGAGTCCCGTTAGAGGACATTGATGAAAATTTGTTATTAGTCGCACCTATTGGGTGGGGCGAAGCTCTGCTACAACAACAAAAGAGAAGGTGATGATTTATAACTTAAACTATCATATCGCGTCTTGCATATAAATAATTTTAAATATTTTTTAGGTTCTCAGACAAGAAAGCAAAGATGATCTCGATGACTACATTGAATTCATAGATGAAGACGCGGAACAGTTCAACTCTGCTAGCCAGCCATTAGAAGCCATCGGCACTACCGATGCAAATAGTTTGAAAATAGTTTCCGATGTAGTCCTTTCACCACCATTAGGTACCAGTGTAGTGTTCAATTTGTAGAGAAAAAGTCAAATAAGTTGGACCATGTTTAAAAAAAACGACGCACTAAAAAAGAGAATGATGCAAATGACAACGCTTCTGCTTTAATCGCAACATCCGAAAATTTAACTAATGCTTATCGTGCTGCATCCAAAAATGAAAAAGCAAACAGTTTTGCCACCTACATTGCTGATGAAATATCTAAACTCGATGTTGATCTTCAGCTATCAGCTAGAAAAGATATGCATAATGTTATAATAAATTTGCAAATCGAGCAGCTAAATCGGAACGGCAAATGCGACTAATATAAACTATTTGCAAGTTTACCTTTTTATTTAACACTGTATGAACTTTATCTATGTACATATTTAATTTTTCATATTAGTTTGCTACTGAAAACATAATTAGAGACGCTTTTAGATACTTCCACGATAGCAAAAGATCTTTCAAGCCGCATTATATATATTCTGTTCTTTTTTTTAGTAGGGTGCATTTTAATTAATTATTCTTTGTTATGGTCCGCTTGGGAGAGTCACATTTGGAACGCACCTAGTGGCTAGTGATGGCAAATAATGCTGTTTCCGGGAGAAGAAAAAAATTGACAGAGCCGGCAGGCAGAGAGAAAAATCGCGGCAAGGAAAAATTTAACATTCCTTCCGGAAAAAAATAATAGATTCTCATTTTCACATGTGCTACGGAGACTGAAAATATTAGATTCGTGTTTGCAGCTGTTAAGGATACAATCCTTCAATAAAGTCTGAAGAAATATAATTTGTTTGGCGATTCTGCTGGCTCAAAGTCTCTTCAAATAAAACACATAGGTTTTTTTCTTTCCGATATATTTCGGTTACACTACGGTAACCGTCCTCAGGGAACTACAAACGTACAAAAAATTTTTTATTAATAAATAAAACCAAAAACTTTACAATAAAATTGATTAAAAGTATCACATACATTATTTTACACGTCCTTCCGTCGTGACGTGGAGTTTGGTACTGGTCATTTGTTTGACAGTAAATATTTATAGTTGTGAGCGGAATGGTCAATGTCAGTTTTATAGTTCAGTCTAATGTGTTCTGGAGTGTTTACGATATGTAGCATTTCCAATGTAAATCGCTTATTGTAGTGTTGCTCTTGTTGTAGAATGCTCGCGCTCTCGAAGCTCGGTATATGGCCGCTAGCTGCACAGTGAGACATTAGTGCAGTTTTTTGATTATTAGACTGTTGGCAATATTTTAAATCTGATTTGTGTTGCGACAATCTGGTTTTTAATTTTGATTTTGTTGTTCCTACGTAAACGCTGTTACATGGTTCGTTGTTTTTGCCGCCGCATGGGATTTTATATATGACATTACTTTTTTCGGTTTCGGGTATCTTTGCTTTTGTTTTGTTAAAGAAACACCTTAATGTGTTGTTAGGTTTATGTGCAATTTTAACTTTTTCTCCGTCATAGCAATCAGACTTTGCGAGTCGTTCTGATAACCGCGGTATATATGTTACGGATCTAAAAATGGTGGGTTTTTCTGATTTTTGTATTCCTTTGTTAGATTTTGCATTTTTAATTAATGTTTTAATAATGTTGTTCGGGAAATCATTGCTCTTCAATATATTTTCCGCTTCTCTTATTACCTCGTTGTGGTACGTGTCGTCCGATATACGCAGCATCCGTTGTATACAGCACATTGCTGTATTCATTATCATTGACTTCGGGTGTTTTGAGTGGAAGTTAATGATTCGTCCTGAAGATATTTGCTTCTTATACCACGATAACTTTAGCTGATTTCCTATTTTTATCACAATGGAGTCTAGATACGGTAGTTTTCCATCTTCCTCTATTTCTAATGTAAATTTAATGTTTTTATGAAAAGTGTTGAGAGCGTTGAGTGTGTTATGTACTTCTTTTTCGGGGACAATCACGAACAGATCATCAACTTACTTTGTTAGCAATCTCGGTGGCTGTGCTAGTTTTTTTATTGTGGTGGTTAAAAGTTCTTCCAATATTATGTCCGCAATCACTGGGGACAACGGGGATCCCATAGGCATTCCCTTTAGTTGTGTGTATACCTGGTCGTTGAACTTGAAATAACGGCTCTCTTCAATACAGAATGTTACAATTTCCATAAATGTTTGTTTTGGTATCTTCGTGTAGTTTTTTATCAGCAGCCACTTACTTTGTATTATTTCGAGTGCTAACTGTGTTTGGATACTCGGAAACAGCGAGACTACATCGAAAGAAACCAATTTTTCATCGTCGCATATAAATGTGTTATTAATTCTCTCTTTAAAATCAATTGTATTTTTGATATTAAATGCAGAGTTCGCTGTTATGTTGCTTAAAATGTTGGTGATGAATTTGCATAAACTATATGAAGGTGATCCTCCGGCTGAGCATATTGGTCTCAGTGGGGTTCCTTCTTTGTGTATTTTCGGGAGACCATATATCCTTGGAGGTAATGCAGTAGTTGTGGACAGTTTAAATTTTTCTTTCTTTGAAATAATTCCCACTTTAAAAGTTTTTCCACCAGACTATTATTTTTGCTTTGAAGTTTCGATGTGGGATCTTGTATTTGAACTCTGTAGGTCGTCAGGTCGCTTAATATATTGGTCATTTTATTTTCATAGTCATCTTTTTCCATTGCTACAGTTTTATTTCCTTTATCAGAAGTTAAAATTTTAATGTTTTTATTTTGATTTAAAAATTTCCGCGTTTGCCCCACTGTGTCTATTATTGCACGATCTACTGCACTTTGGTTGTTTGTTTTTGTGTGCTCTTTTAATAAAAGCGCAAACTTGGTACGCGCCTCCTCTTGTTTCTCCTTCTCATTGAGAGTCTGTATTAGATACTCTCCATCGGCGATGTATTGAAAAAGAGGAAAACGTTTGTTTTCCACTGGTATCCCATACTTCGGTCCCTTTGTCAACAGCGCTTTAATGTTTTGTGGGAAGTCCACTTTTGTTTTGTTAACAAACCAATCTTCGTGGTTGTTGTTGGTAAGAATATTATTGCGTTCACTTCGAAGTTTCTCATATTTTGATATTTGATTCCCTTTTAATGTTGATGATACTTTTTTTGTAACATTCTCCTCACTTTCCATAAATGTGTTGAAGTCATCTGGGCTGAGTTGCTTTTTTAATTTTGTTGTTATTTTTTCTAACCGCTGATTTTGTATCTTCAAAAAGTTGTGTTTGTGTTTGATAAGTGTATTTAAGATTTTTGTATGGAAGTTGTGTGTATGTTTGTCTAAAATGCTGTTTATGTCGGAGTGTATGTATCGGTCAAATACAAATAATTTTTTACACTGAGTAGAGTTTCTTATAAAATTAGGAATAAGCTTAGATTTCCTGCATTGTAGCAAGAATTTTATACTAGACCTGACTTTAACCAATTTTTTTGATATGGATTGGAATTTATTTATTACCGCTTTACAGTTTTTGTAGTTGGCTTTAATTTTCGCATACCCCATTTTTGTTGTTTTATGCTTACGGCGTGCCTCCCGTCTTTGTAATACTATTGGATTTTTTGCGACCTGTGTTCTTGCAAATATTTGGCGATTCTGCTGGCTCAAGGTCTCTTCAAATAAAACACATAGGTTTTTTTCTTTCCGATATATTTCGGTTACACTACGGTAACCGTCCTCAGGGAACTACAAACGTACAAAAAAATTTTTATTAATAAATAAAACCAAAAACTTTACAATAAAATTGATTAAAAATATCACATACATTATTTTACACGTCCTTCCGTCGTGACGTGGAGTTTGGTACTGGTCGTTTGTTTGTTAGTAAATATTTATAGTTGTGAGCGGAATGGTCAATGTCAATTTTATAGTTCAGTCTAATGTGTTCTGGAGTGTTTACGATATGTAGCATTTCCAATGTAAATCGCTTATTGTAGTGTTGCTCTTGTTGTAGAATGCTCGCGCTCTCGAAGCTCGGTATATGGCCGCTAGCTGCACAGTGAGACATTAGTGCAGTTTTTTGATTATTAGACTGTTGGCAATATTTTAAATCTGATTTGTGTTGCGACAATCTGGTTTTTAATTTTGATTTTGTTGTTCCTACGTAAACGCTGTTACATGGTTCGTTGTTTTTGCCGCCGCATGGGATTTTATATATGACATTACTTTTTCGGTTTCGGGTATCTTTGCTTTTGTTTTGTTAGGTTTATGTGCAATTTTAACTTTTTCTCCGTCATAGCAATCAGACTTTGCGAGTCGTTCTGATAACCGCGGTATATATGTTACGGATCAAAAATGGTAGGTTTTTCTGATTTTTGTATTCCTTTGTTAGATTTTGCATTTTTAGCTAATGTTTTAATAACGTTGTTCGGGAAATCATTGCTCTTCAATATATTTTCCGCTTCTCTTATTACCTCGTTGTGGTACGTGTCGTCCGATATACGCAGCATCCGTTGTATACAGCACATTGCTGTATTCATTATCATTGACTTCGGGTGTTTTGAGTGGAAGTTAATGATTCGTCCGATATATTTCGGTTACACTACAGTAACCGTCCTCAGGGAACTACAAACGTACAAAAAATTTTTTATTAATAAATAAAACCAAAAACTTTACAATAAAATTGATTAAAAATATCACATACATTATTTTACACGTCCTTCCGTCGTGACGTGGAGTTTGGTACTGGTCGTTTGTTTGTTAGTAAATATTTATAGTTGTGAGCGGAATGGTCAATGTCAATTTTATAGTTCAGTCTAATGTGTTCTGGAGTGTTTACGATATGTAGCATTTCCAATGTAAATCGCTTATTGTAGTGTTGCTCTTGTTGTAGAATGCTCGCGCTCTCGAAGCTCGGTATATGGCCGCTAGCTGCACAGTGAGACATTAGTGCAGTTTTTTGATTATTAGACTGTTGGCAATATTTTAAATCTGATTTGTGTTGCGACAATCTGGTTTTTAATTTTGATTTTGTTGTTCCTACGTAAACGCTGTTACATGGTTCGTTGTTTTTGCCGCCGCATGGGATTTTATATATGACATTACTTTTTTCGGTTTCGGGTATCTTTGCTTTTGTTTTGTTAGGTTTATGTGCAATTTTAACTTTTTCTCCGTCAAAGCAATCAGACTTTGCGAGTCGTTCTGATAACCGCGGTATATATGTTACGGATCAAAAATGGTAGGTTTTTCTGATTTTTGTATTCCTTTGTTAGATTTTGCATTTTTAGCTAATGTTTTAATATTGTTGTTCGGGAAATCATTGCTCTTCAATATATTTTCCGCTTCTCTTATTACCTCGTTGTGGTACGTTTCGTCCGATATACGCAGCATCCGTTGTATACAGCACATTGCTGTATTCATTATCATTGACTTCGGGTGTTTTGAGTGGAAGTTAATGATTCGTCCTGAAGATATTTGCTTCTTATACCACGATAACTTTAGCTGATTTCCTCTTTTTATCACAATGGAGTCTAGATACGGTAGTTTTCCATCTTCCTCTATTTCTAATGTAAATTTAATGTTTTTATGAAAAGTGTTGAGAGCGTTGAGTGTGTTATGTACTTCTTTTTCGGGGACAATCGCGAACAGATCATCAACGTACTTTGTTAGCAATCTCGGTGGCTGTGCTATTTTTTTATTGTGGTGTTTAAAAGTTCTTCCAATATTATGTCCGCAATCACTGGGGACAACGGGGATCCCATAGGCATTCCCTTTAGTTGTGTGTATACCTGGTCGTTGAACTTGAAATAACGGCTCTCTTCAATACAGAATGTTACAATTTCCATAAATGTTTGTTTTGGTATCTTCGTGTAGTTTTTTATCAGCAGCCATTTACTTTGTATTATTTCGAGTGCTAACTGTGTTGGGATACTCGGAAACAGCGAGACCACATCGAAAGAAACCAATTTTTCATCGTCGCATATAAATGTGTTATTAATTCTCTCTTTAAAATCAATTGTATTTTTGATATTAAATGCAGAGTTCGCTGTTATGTTGCTTAAAATGTTGGTGATGAATTTGCATAAACTATATGAAGGTGATCCTACGGCTGAGCATATTGGTCTCAGTGGGGTTCCTTCTTTGTGTATTTTCGGGAGACCATATATCCTTGGAGGCAATGCAGTAGTTGTGGACAGTTTAAATTTTTCTTTCTTTGAAATAATTCCCATTTTAAAAAGTTTTTCCACCAGACTATTATCTTTGCTTTGAAGTTTCGATGTGGGATCTTGTATTTGAACTCTGTAGGTCGTCAGGTCGCTTAATATATTGGTCATTTTATTTTCATAGTCATCTTTTTCCATTGCTACAGTTTTATTTCCTTTATCAGAAGTTAAAATTTTAATGTTTTTATTTTGATTTAAAAATTTCCGCGTTTGCCCCACTGTGTCTATTATTGCACGATCTACTGCACTTTGGTTGTTTGTTTTTGTGTGCTCTTTTAATAATAGCGCAAACTTGGTACGCGTCTCCTCTTGTTTCTCCTTCTCATTGAGAGTCTGTATTAGATGCTCTCCATCGGCGATGTATTGAAAAAGAGGAAAACGTTTGTTTTCCACTGGTATCCCATACTTCGGTCCCTTTGTCAACAGCGCTTTAATGTTTTGTGGGAAGTCCACTTTTGTTTTGTTAACAAACCAATCTTCGTGGTTGTTGTTGGTAAGAATATTATTGCGTTCACTTCGAAGTTTCTCATATTTTGATATTTGATTCCCTTTTAATGTTGATGATACTTTTTTTGTAACATTCTCCTCACTTTCCATAAATGTGTTGAAGTCATCTGGGCTGAGTTGCTTTTTTAATTTTGTTGTTATTTTTTCTAACCGCTGATTTTGTATCTTCAAAAAGTTGTGTTTGTGTTTGATAAGTGTATTTAAGATTTTTGTATGGAAGTTGTGTGTATGTTTGTCTAAAATGCTGTTTATGTCGGAGTGTGTGTATCGGTCAAATACAAATAATTTTTTACACTGAGTAGAGTTTCTTATAAAATTAGGAATAAGCTTAGATTTCCTGCATTGTAGCAAGAATTTTATACTAGACCTGACTTTAACCAATTTTTTTGATATGGATTGGAATTTATTTATTACCGCTTTACAGTTTTTGTAGTTGGCTTTAATTTTCGCATACCCCATTTTTGTTGTTTTATGCCTACGGCGTGCCTCCCGTCACGATCTACTGCACTTTGGTGGGATCTTGTCTATTGGATTTTTTGCGACCTGTGTTCTTGCAAATATTTGGCGATTCTGCTGGCTCAAGGTCTCTTCAAATAAAACACATAGGTTTTTTTCTTTCCGATATATTTCGGTTACACTACGGTAACCGTCCTCAGGGAACTACAAACGTACACAAATTTTTTTATTAATAAATAAAACCAAAAACTTTACAATAAAATTGATTAAAAATATCACATACATTATTTTACACGTCCTTTCGTCGTGACGTGGAGTTTGGTACTGGTCGTTTGTTTGTTAGTAAATATTTATAGTTGTGAGCGGAATGGTCAATGTCAGTTTTATAGTTGCTCTTGTTGTAGAATGCTCGCGCTCTCGAAGCTCGGTATATGGCCGCTAGCTGCACAGTGAGACATTAGTGCAGTTTTTTGATTATTAGACTGTTGGCAATATTTTAAATCTGATTTGTGTTGCGACAATCTGGTTTTTAATTTTGATTTTGTTGTTCCTACGTAAACGCTGTTACATGGTTCGTTGTTTTTGCCGCCGCATGGGATTTTATATATGACATTACTTTTTTCGGTTTCGGGTATCTTTGCTTTTGTTTTGTTAGGTTTATGTGCAATTTTAACTTTTTCTCCGTCATAGCAATCAGACTTTGCGAGTCGTTCTGATAACCGCGGTATATATGTTACGGATCTAAAAATGGTAGGTTTTTCTGATTTTTGTATTCCTTTGTTAGATTTTGCATTTTTAGCTAATGTTTTAATAATGTTGTTCGGGAAATCATTGCTCTTCAATATATTTTCCGCTTCTCTTATTACCTCGTTGTGGTACGTGTCGTCCGATATACGCAGCATCCGTTGTATACAGCACATTGCTGTATTCATTATCATTGACTTCGGGTGTTTTGAGTGGAAGTTAATGATTCGTCCTGAAGATATTTGCTTCTTATACCACGATAACTTTAGCTGATTTCCTCTTTTTATCACAATGGAGTCTAGATACGGTAGTTTTCCATCTTCCTCTATTTCTAATGTAAATTTAATGTTTTTATGAAAAGTGTTGAGAGCGTTGAGTGTGTTATGTACTTCTTTTTCGGGGACAATCGCGAACAGATCATCAACGTACTTTGTTAGCAATCTCGGTGGCTGTGCTATTTTCTTTATTGTGGTGTTTAAAAGTTCTTCCAATATTATGTCCGCAATCACTGGGGACAACGGGGATCCCATAGGCATTCCCTTTAGTTGTGTGTATACCTGGTCGTTGAACTTGAAATAACGGCTCTCTTCAATACAGAATGTTACAATTTCCATAAATGTTTGTTTTGGTATCTTCGTGTAGTTTTTTATCAGCAGCCATTTACTTTGTATTATTTCGAGTGCTAACTGTGTTGGGATACTCGGAAACAGCGAGACCACATCGAAAGAAACCAATTTTTCATCGTCGCATATAAATGTGTTATTAATTCTCTCTTTAAAATCAATTGTATTTTTGATATTAAATGCAGAGTTCGCTGTTATGTTGCTTAAAATGTTGGTGATGAATTTGCATAAACTATATGAAGGTGATCCTACGGCTGAGCATATTGGTCTCAGTGGGGTTCCTTCTTTGTGTATTTTCGGGAGACCATATATCCTTGGAGGTAATGCAGTAGTTGTGGACAGTTTAAATTTTTCTTTCTTTGAAATAATTCCCATTTTAAAAGTTTTTCCACCAGACTATTATTTTTGCTTTGAAGTTTCGATGTGGGATCTTGTATTTGAACTCTGTAGGTCGTCAGGTCGCTTAATATATTGGTCATTTTATTTTCATAGTCATCTTTTTCCATTGCTACAGTTTTATTTCCTTTATCAGAAGTAAAAATTTTAATGTTTTTATTTTGATTTAAAAATTTCCGCGTTTGCCCCACTGTGTCTATTATTGCACGATCTACTGCACTTTGGTTGTTTGTTTTTGTGTGCTCTTTTAATAAAAGCGCAAACTTGGTACGCGCCTCCTCTTGTTTCTCCTTCTCATTGAGAGTCTGTATTAGATACTCTCCATCGGCGATGTATTGAAAAAGAGGAAAACGTTTGTTTTCCACTGGTATCCCATACTTCGGTCCCTTTGTCAACAGCGCTTTAATGTTTTGTGGGAAGTCCACTTTTGTTTTGTTAACAAACCAATCTTCGTGGTTGTTGTTGGTAAGAATATTATTGCGTTCACTTCGAAGTTTCTCATATTTTGATATTTGATTCCCTTTTAATGTTGATGATACTTTTTTTGTAACATTCTCCTCACTTTCCATAAATGTGTTGAAGTCATCTGGGCTGAGTTGCTTTTTTAATTTTGTTGTTATTTTTTCTAACCGCTGATTTTGTATCTTCAAAAAGTTGTGTTTGTGTTTGATAAGTGTATTTAAGATTTTTGTATGGAAGTTGTGTGTATGTTTGTCTAAAATGCTGTTTATGTCGGAGTGTGTGTATCGGTCAAATACAAATAATTTTTTACACTGAGTAGAGTTTCTTATAAAATTAGGAATAAGCTTAGATTTCCTGCATCGCAAAGTCTGATTGCTATGACGGAGAAAAAGTTAAAATTGCACATAAACCTAACAACACATTAAGGTGTTTCTTTAACAAAACAAAAGCAAAAATACCCGAAACCGAAAAAAGTAATGTCATATATAAAATCCCATGCGGCGGCAAAAACAACGAACCATGTAACAGCGTTTACGTAGGAACAACAAAATCAAAATTAAAAACCAGATTGTCGCAACACAAATCAGATTTAAAATATTGCCAACAGTCTAATAATCAAAAAACTGCACTAATGTCTCACTGTGCAGCTATCGGCCATATACCGAGCTTCGAGAGCGCGAGCATTCTACAACAAGAGCAACACTACAATAAGCGATTTACATTGGAAATGCTACATATCGTAAACACTCCAGAACACATTAGACTGAACTATAAAACTGACATTGACCATTCCGCTCACAACTATAAATATTTACTAACAAACAAAGGACCAGTACCAAACTCCACGTCACGACGGAAGGACGTGTAAAATAATGTATGTGATATTTTTAATCAATTTTATTGTAAAGTTTTTGGTTTTATTTATTAATAAAAAATTTTTTGTACGTTTGTAGTTCCCTGAGGACGGTTACCGTAGTGTAACCGAAATATATCGGAAAGAAAACAACCTACGTGTTTTATTTGAAGAGACCTTGAGCCAGCAGAATATTAAATTTATATTATATAACACCAAACCAGGACACCGCAATCCAAATAGACCAACATCCTCCACAGCAACCAGACCACCACAGCCAGCAACTCCTATGCAACAAAGACAACAACAGCAACCAAGATTTCCTTTTATAATAATCAAACTTTAAGGAACACTTTGTACATCATCGTACAGAGACAATAAAAATCACAACACATTAGCTATTTATCAAAATTTATTGATTCCACTTAAATTTCTTTTATCTTTTCTTATTTAATTCTTTCAGAAAACTTGTCACACCGGCGTTACAAAACTGAATTAATCTTTCAATGTTAAGTTTTACATAGCATATAAACTTAACATTGCAATAATGAATATTGCAATTTGCTTTTGTCATGCAATGTAGAACATTCTTGAATATTATCTGTGTTAACTAACATAGCTTCACATGTATGCTTGCCATGTATCTTCAAAAGTCAATATCAAATACATGAGTTGCCAACACACCTCCTCAAATTGCAATAATCATATTAAAGTTTAGATATATTAAAGTTTAGATAAATATATATATCTATGAGTTAAATTACATATACTATCAGTCCAAATTCATTGTTTTTAATCTTATAATTAAAATATAGATGTGACAAGCCTGATATTATCTGGGAGTAATAATAATAGTCCAACATTTGTTGCAAGGATTAGGAAAAACCCAGAAAAACCTAATCAGACCAAAATAAAAAAAATTACATATATTATATAAAATATTAATTGAATACTGTATATGCCAAGTTCAATCTCATAGTTTTCTTCAGTAATATCCATTATTCAGTTAAACCCATTTGGCATCTTAGTTCATTGAAACGTGGAGCTGGAAGTGGTTTAGTTAATATATCTGCAATCTGTTTCTCTGTGGAAATATAAACAACTTTTATTAGTTTATTTTCAATTTGTTCTCTAGTAAAATGATATTTTATATCTATATGTTTAGATCGTTTGTAACTAGAGGGGTTATTTGCAATACTTATACAACCCTGGTTATCTTCAAACAATTTAATTGATTTTGTAAATTCTATTTTCAAACTTTCTAATAATGATTTAAGCCACAGTGCTTCCCTAACTGCCTCGAATAAAGCCATATACTCTGCTTCAGTAGATGAAGCAGCTACAGAATTTTGTTTTCGTGTATTCCAACAGATCACATTCGATTCAAACATTTTGAATAAGTACCCTGTTGTGCTCTTTCTATCACTTTCACTACCACCCCAATCTGAGTCTACGTATCCAATTAAGAGATTTTCATAGTTAATATTCTTTCTATATACTAATTTTGAATCTATTGTTCCTTTTAAATATCTTAAAACTCTTTTCAAACATTGCCATAGTTCTTGGTTATTTTTCTGACAATATCGACTTAACAAGTTAACAGATGTACTTAAGTCCGGTCTTGTACATATCATAACATACATTAAGCATCCTATCAAACTACGACACGGTGCATCATACTTATTATCAGAATTCAATGCTTCCTGATTTAGTTTGCTTGGAAGTGGAGAATTTACTGGATTACATTCAACCATTCCAAATTTATTTAAAACCTTATTAATATAAGCTGATTGACTCAATCTTATTTGATTATCATCTCTATCAATTTTTATTCCGACAAAATATTTAATTTCTAAAAGATCAGTCATCCGAAATTTATTCTTCAAATAATATTTAAAATTGTTCATTGTATGAATATTTTCTGTTGATATAACTAAATCATCAACATACAATAAAACATATATATTCTTTTTAATATTCCCTTTTACTAATATATATATACATCGATCCACAGGCGAATTTATTAAACCAATTTCTTTTAAAGCTTGTTCAAATACCTCGAACCAACATCTAGCAGCTTGCTTTAGCCCATAAATAGCTTTATTCAACTTACATACTTGATCTTTTTCACAATCCACTCCTTGGGGAACTGTCGTGTATATTTCTTCTTTTAAAACACCATTCAAAAATGCAGTTTTTACATCCATATGATGTACTTTCAATCCATATTGATTTGAAAAACACATCATAAGCCTAAAACTCGAAATTCGAGCAACTGGCGCAAATGTTTCATCATAATCAATCAAGTATTCTTGCGTAAATCCACGCGCAACAAGCCTTGCTTTATACTTAATTGGTTCGCCAACTTCATTTTGCTTAATTGTAAATACCCATCTACAATCTACTATATTTTTGTTATCTGGTATCTTAACCAATGACCACGTTTCGTTAATCAAATGGGAGTCTAGCTCATCCCTAATTGCTTCTTCCCAACTTTTCTTATCACTTCTATATTTTATCTCATCAAAAGAAAGAGGTGTATTCTCTATAGAAGACTGAGCATTCATAATACAATTTTCCAAAAGATCTTTATATGAAATTTGTGGTTTATCTTTTAACCTATCACTTTTTCTTATATTTGTCAACAGTATATTATTACCTGGTTCACCTATATCTTCACATATAGTATCACCAGTCGAAACTGGATCGGCATTTAATTCTTCTGTTACCATATTTCTAGGCTGTTCATCTAACTGTTTATTATTTTTCTTATTTACAGTTTTATTCTCACAGATACCTGAGGAAGTACCCATATCTGAGAGTGTATTCTCGTTTCCAATATCAACCATGCTTTCTTCATTATTTAATTCAGCATTCTTATGGTCAAACACAGCTCTAGAATTAATCATATTTGCTTCATCTACAATGACATCTCTAGCAATCTCAAATTTTCCAGTTTCCGCATCCCACACCTTATAACCATTTGGTTCATATCCTACCAGTATACCTTTCCATGATTTTTCATCAAACTTTCCTTTTCTTATTTTTTTATGAACGTATACTGTTGAACCAAAAACTTTTAAATATTTGAGACTTGGCTTTTTATTATGCCACATTTCATATGGTGTTTTATTGCATTCTCTCAATGCATTACTTGGGCTTCTATTAATTAAATATGTAGCTGTCAATACAGCTTCGCCCCAGAAATATTTTGGTAATTTCGCTCCTATAACCAAAGAACGAGCTTTTTCGGTTATAGATCTAATCATCCTTTCGGATACACCATTCAATTGCGGGGTATGCGGAACTGTTAAATGGTAACTAATGCCTTTTTGAACACAGAATTCCCTCATTTCATTCGACAAATATTCCCCTCCATTATCAATATATAGATTTACAACTTTAAGGTTAAAATGTGCTTCACTTTTCGCAAGGAAGTCTTTAAATATAGCAAAAACATCAGACTTATAAGTTAGTAAATATGTAACACAGTAATGGGTATATTCGTCAACAAAAATTACATAGTAATTTCTTTTATTCATAGTTGAAGGTGATATCGGTCCACATACATCCGAATGAACTACGAACAACGGTCTATTTATGTGGTCTTTATTCTTGTATTTTTCAAAACTTAGCCTAGCCTGTCTTCCTTTTATACATACCTCACATAAATCATCATTAGGTTGTATATTTTCAATTAACTCAATGTTATCAACCATTTTCTTTGATTTCATTTTTACAAATTTTCCTTTACTCATATGACCTAACCTCTCATGCCACAAACTATAATTATTTTTATTTGCAGTCGATACGTATGCCCTATTTGGTAAATTAAAATTAACAATAGGAACATTGTTACTATATTTACCCTCCATAATAGTTGTATGACCTTTATTGATCATTACACCTCCTGGATGAAACATAACTGTCAAACCAGCATCCTGCATCTTTTTAACAGATATTAGATTGTGAGGAACCTCAGGGCAGAACAATACCTCCTTTAAACAAATTTTAGCTTGAGTACTACTACATAGCTCAATTTCTCCTTTCTTTGATGCATATATAAATTCACCACATTTTGCCACAGAGATTTTGATAGGTGAATCCAAATACGTAAAAATGGTAAAAAGATTTTCGTCATTAAATATATGATCTGACGCTCCGGAGTCCAAGAGAAAAGAAATATTGTCATTTGCATAACACACACGTTTTAGCATAAATGCAAAGCCTGACTGGCCTGACTGGCCTGCCTGGCCTGACTGGCCTGACTCTGGTTGAATAGACACCATTTGCACTTGTTTGTGGCTTGCCTGACTATCTTCTCCACCTTTTTCTTTTTTATATATAAAGCAATTCCTTTTTAAATGTCCTGCTTTGCCGCAATGAAAACATTTTAGTTTACTATTAAATTTAGTTTTATTAAACTTGTATTTGTTCTTTTGAAAATTTTGATTTCTGTGTTTTGTTATTGCGTGTTTATTTTCGTTTCTAGTCGCTTGCAAAACTTTAAGACTAGTGTCCTTGCAAGATTGCTTTAATTTAATTTCCTGATCTAATAATCTGTTCTTCACGTAGGCTAAAGTCAAATTGCTTTCAGACAAAGTTTCAATCGCTGTAATAATCCCATCATATGGGGAAGATAGGGTTAAAAGCAAATGGGATATTTTATCCATTTCATCCACTTGAGCTCCGGATGCCAGCAATTCTGTTACTAAATCATCAAATGTATTAAAATGATTTAGCAATGTTGTTTCACCCTTTAGTTTTAATGATAATTATTGTTTGCGTATAGAGAGCTGTGAAGCTAAGCTTTTCCTTTCATATATTGCATCCAGATTTTTGAAAATTTCTCTAGCACTGCTTTCGCTTTTAGCAAAACCAAGAAAGGAATCACTTAGATACTCTATAATCAAACTTTTAGCGCATCTATTTAGTTTCTCCCACTCATCTGTTTTTTCACCATCTTGTATTGTATTGATACTTATCTGCAGTACCTAGGCATGGACTGGGCCCATAACCTATTAAATTTATATTATATAACACCAAACCAGGACACCGCAATCCAAATAGACCAACATCCTCCACAGCAACCAGACCACCACAGCCAGCAACTCCTATGCAACAAAGACAACAACAGCAACCAAGATTTCCTTTTATAATAATCAAACTTTAAGGAACACTTTGTACATCATCGTACAGAGACAATAAAAATCACAACACATTAGCTATTTATCAAAATTTATTGATTCCACTTAAATTTCTTTTATCTTTTCTTATTTAATTCTTTCAGAAAACTTGTCACACCAGCGTTACAAAACTGAATTAATCTTTCAATGTTAAGTTTTACATAGCATATAAACTTAACATTGCTATAATGAATATTGCAATTTGCTTTTGTCATGCAATGTAGAACATTCTTGAATATTATCTGTGTTAACTAACATAGCTTCACATGTATGCTTGCCATGTATCTTCAAAAGTCAATATCAAATACATGAGTTGCCAACACAGAATCGCCAAATATTTGCAAGAACACAGGTCGCAAAAAATCCAATAGTATTACAAAGACGGAAGGCACGCGGTAAGCATAAAACAACAAAAATGGGGTATGCGAAAATTAAAGCCAACTACAAAAACTGTAAAGCGGTAATAAATAAATTCCAATCCATATCAAAAAAATTGGTTAAAGTCAGGTCTAGTATAAAATGCTTGCTACAATGCAGGAAATCTAAGCTTATTCCTAATTTTATAAGAAACTCTACTAAGTGTAAAAAATTATTTGTATTTGACCGATACACACACTCCGACATAAACAGCATTTTAGACAAACATACACACAACTTCCATACAAAAATCTTAAATACACTTATCAAACACAAACACAACTTTTTGAAGATACAAAATCAGCGGTTAGAAAAAATAACAACAAAATTAAAAAAGCAACTTAGCCCAGATGACTTCAACACATTTATGGAAAGTGAGGAGAATGTTACAAAAAAAGTATCATCAACATTAAAAGGGAATCAAATATCAAAATATGAGAAACTTCGAAGTGAACGCAATAATATTCTTACCAACAACAACCACGAAGATTGGTTTGTTAACAAAACAAAAGTGGACTTCCCACAAAACATTAAAGCGCTGTTGACAAAGGGACCGAAGTATGGGATACCAGTGGAAAACAAACGTTTTCCTCTTTTTCAATACATCGCCGATGGAGAGCATCTAATACAGACTCTCAATGAGAAGGAGAAACAAGAGGAGGCGCGTACCAAGTTTGTGCTATTATTAAAAGAGCACACAAAAACAAACAACCAAAGTGCAGTAGATCGTGCAATAATAGACACAGTGGGGCAAATGCGGAAATTTTTAAATCAAAATAAAAACATTAAAATTTTAACTTCTGATAAAGGAAATAAAACTGTAGCAATGGAAAAAGATGTCTATGAAAATAAAATGGCCAATATATTAAGCGACCTGACGACCTACAGAGTTCAAAGACAAGATCCCACATCGAAACTTCAAAGCAAAAATAATAGTCTGGTGGAAAAACTTTTTAAAATGGGAATTATTTCAAAGAAAGAAAAATTTAAACTGTCCACAACTACTGCATTGCCTCCAAGGATATATGGTCTCCCGAAAATACACAAAGAAGGAACCCCACTGAGACCAATATGCTCAGCCGTAGGATCACCTTCATATAGTTTATGCAAATTCATCACCAACATTTTAAGCAACATAACAGCGAACTCTGCATTTAATAGCAAAAATACAATTGATTTTAAAGAGAGAATTAATAACACATTTATATGCGACGATGAAAAATTGGTTTCTTTCGATGTGGTCTCGCTGTTTCCGAGTATCCCAACACAGTTAGCACTCGAAATAATACAAAGTAAATGGCTGCTGATAAAAAACTACACGAAGGTACCAAAACAAACATTTATGGAAATTGTAACATTCTGTATTGAAGAGAGCCGTTATTTCAAGTTCAACGACCAGGTATACACACAACTAAAGGGAATGCCTATGGGATCCCCGTTGTCCCCAGTGATTGCGGACATAATATTGGAAGAACTTTTAAACACCACAATAAAAAAACTAGCACAGCCACCGAGATTGCTAACAAAGTACGTTGATGATCTGTTCGCGATTGTCCCCGAAAAATAAGTACATAACACACTCAACGCTCTCAACACTTTTCATAAAAACATTAAATTTACATTAGAAATAGAGGAAGATGGAAAACTACCGTATCTAGACTCCATTGTGATAAAAAGACGAAATCAGCTAAAGTTATCGTGGTATAAGAAGCAAATATCTTCAGGACGAATCATTAACTTCCACTCAAAACACCCGAAGTCAATGATAATGAATACAGCAATGTGCTGTATACAACGGATGCTGCGTATATCGGACGACACGTACCACAACGAGGTAATAAGAGAAGCGGAAAATATATTGAAGAGCAATGATTTCCCGAACAACATTATTAAAACATTAATTAAAAATGCAAAATCTAACAAAGGAATACAAAAATCAGAAAAACCTACCATTTTTAGATCCGTAACATATATACCGCGGTTATCAGATCGACTCGCAAAGTCTGATTGCTATGACGGAGAAAAAGTTAAAATTGCACATAAACCTAACAACACATTAAGGTGTTTCTTTAACAAAACAAAAGCAAAGATACCCGAAACCGAAAAAAGTAATGTCATATATTAAATCCCATGCGGCGGCAAAAACAACGAACCATGAAACAGCGTTTACGTAGGAACAACAAAATCAAAATTAAAAACCAGATTGTCGCAACACAAATCAGATTTAAAATATTGCCAACAGTCTAATAATCAAAAAACTGCACTAATGTCTAACTGTGCAGCTAGCGGCAATATACCGAGCTTCGAGAGCGCGAGCATTCTACAACAAGAGCAACACTACAATAAGCGATTTACATTGGAAATGCTACATATCGTAAACACTCCAGAACACATTAGACTGAACTATAAAACTGACATTGACCATTCCGCTCACAACTATAAATATTTACTAACAAACAAACGACCAGTACCAAACTCCACGTCACGACGGAAGGACGTGTAAAATAATGTATGTGATATTTTTAATCAATTTTATTGTAAAGTTTTTGGTTTTATTTATTAATAAAAAATTTTTTGTACGTTTGTAGTTCCCTGAGGACGGTTACCGTAGTGTAACCGAAATATATCGGAAAGAAAAAAACCTATGTGTTTTATTTGAAGAGACCTTGAGCCAGCAGAATCGCCAAATATTTGCAAGAACACAGGTCGCAAACAATCCAATAGAAATATAATTGGTCTGAAGTGTATTCATATGTACGGACAATTTTTGTGATTTTATTATATTCACGATTCCCTTTTCGTATAAAAAATTAAGTAATTGGGTGCTGGCAGCAGATTTTATGAGCCAAATTAACGAAAACAAACAAGCACTAAGTTGTTAGTGAACCGGCTCGGTACTGCTGTGGTTTTGGTCTTTTTACCCTAAACAACGTGTATTTCGCAGTCCCATTCCGACGCAAGAAAAGTTGAGAATAAGTCATAAGAAGACCACAGCAAACCGAAGTAGCAAAAAAGTAACACGACCGCGAGAAAATTAAAAATCAACCAATTTGTATATGCTTGGAATGGTCTGGAGAAAAGTTTAATCGAGGAAATCGGCAATTGGAATAAATGTTTGTCCAATCGTGTTGAGGTACCACTCTCACGATTGAGTGTATACGGATGTAGGGAATCCCTGTGAACTGCGCCCGCTTTGCGCCCTCTACACGGCATGTAGTATCCTTGTTAACCTATGAATACATATATGGGCACTCTTGTAGTCAGTGTTAAAATACCTAAACAACGGTGGGGAACATGAAAGGTGTTCCACGTTGAAACTCATACCAGCAAGACGTCGTATCGAGCACGACAGCAATTGAGCATTAACCACTTAAGATACCCATACTGCTGCACTCACCACCCTAGAGCGCAACCACCACCAACCGCGCGTAAACACCACCATTGCGTGCAACACCGCGCGCAACCACCAGCGATAGCACTAGCCAACCAAGCGCGCTACCACCAGCTATAGCGCCAACGAAGCACCGGACGTACCACCAATAACATCTACTTTGGTAGCAACCACCAGCGGGGCCGAACCATATAGGCCGCTATAACCTATGATCACAACAACCAGTAGGGCCGACGCTTATAGGCCGGCCATAACAGCAACTGGGGCAACAGCAACCAGCAGACCCAGCCGTGACACCAAAACCACCACGAAAGCGGTGAGTTCGTTCCGGATACGGAAAACCAAGTTTTTTTACCTACCTTTAAATTTGATAACTTATGTTACATTCAGTAGATAATACTATTTAAATTATGCTTAAAATTATGTATATACATGAGATTACTTGCCAGTTATACCCAGCCAGCATTTTGGAAGTGTATCAGAAAGTTGCTTGAAAACGCTCAAATTCGAAACTCAATGTATCGTCGGGAGAAGGGTGTACCCTGGACGGGATTATTCATGAATAATCATTTGCAAGCCACATTTTCTTTTCCCCTTTATTCGTTTCATCACCATATGTGATATGACATTTTATTAGCTTTCACAATTTTTTTTTATCGTATTTAACAACAATTATCAATCATATAAAGTAATGTTTTGGAATTATTTGTAAATATGATTACGATTCAATTTTCCATAATATTTAGTGAGTAATTCCATTATAAACGAAGGTGAGCTAATTAAAACCTCAGGTAATTGCCGATAGTTAACTTGAACGAGGTTCACACACGAATACAACATCCAACATTATCTATGGACATCATCGTAAATAATGGTAGTGTGATGTTTTAACAAGCGTGACCCATGTAGGATTTTGAAGCCGGAACATATCGGGCTTAAATTACCTGCGGTTCAACTACATCGGAGCTTCCGTACCATGGTTTCATACACTGTAACCTTTTTTCTTTTTTTTTGAACACGTGTCGTCATAAATGCTATCGGACCTCGTAGTCTAGGAACAACATCCACATTTCTTTAGGTCTAAACATATTTTTGGTATAGCCATAATTTTTTTTTGAATTCATTTATTGAGAATTGTGACCATAGGAAGGCAATCGGATTTTCAATGAATAGTTGGTTCAATTGTTCACCAAAATCGGTATTTAGTAGCAAAGAATAATAAAAGTGTATTGATACGGAAGTAAATTCGTCATCCAGATGTTGGGCGGGTATGAACTCCATTTAAGATTTTTCATGTATAAAATTTAAAGGAGTGAACTAGGCTCATTATAGAAGCGTAAATAATAATGGCATACCCAATTGGAAATCTCGGATTATTCAATTTTAAACTAAGGTTAACATAGTTAAAGAATTAATGTCAACAGTGAAGCATGTTAAACATATTAGCACGTAAATACATATGAACTTTAAACGTAGATTATGAATCAAAAGAGTACTTAAATATTTTGAGAAGCGTAAGAAACGTTAATAAGCTTAACATCTATAGCACTTGCGTTGTTCGCATATATACGGATATGCATACATACATGAAATTACATACATAAAAGTGCATATGTTCATAGGCATGCAAACCTTATTATACATAATAGTAAAAGTAGGCAATTTAAAGACAGTTTCTGAACTTCCAAACACAGATACAACTATATATTACAATCAAAATAAATTAGTCATATATGTTCAGACACATTTTTTTTTTAAAGGCGAATAAAATAAGATAAAATAAAATAAAATAGCATAAAACAAAAGTAGATTAAATCAAAAGGAAACAAAATTAAATTAAATTAAATAAAACTAAGATAATATAACATACCACAAAGTGCACTAAAACCAAATATACCCAAAAATCACAGAATCGATAGTAAATCACAATATAAAGGGATAACTAAGACTATAAATAACAATAATAAAACCTTTATGTCTTGGCTTACCAATTATTTGTTGGTTATCTACGTATTAAACTATTTTTGGATTTTCACCCTGTTCTCTGTCACGGTTCTGACTATTAATATAAACTACTTTTGCCAAATTGTTGTGTTAGGAAGAATTTAATAAAATACTAAACACAAATACAAATCAAAGGTAAATTAAACTGAAATACCATAAGATAACTTAATATGCCTCCTATTTGATTATTGCTAGGAATTAAGTCGTACCCTAAGTTTTTGTAACCTTGGATTTTTTTTGTAATGAGTTGTAAATAAAATATGGTAATAATGGGAATGCTGACTTCCTTATTTATTTATAAGGCATAGGGTAATACAGGTAAGGGGCAACCGAAAATTAGGTGCGCCGGTGGCCATGGATTTGAGGGTGGGTAAAGCACCGGGCGTCGCAACAACACCCGCGGCGCTCCCTAAATATATTCGGCCCATTTATTTTTTTATTTAAATTTTTCAGCTTCTTTTTCCACTTTTGAATTTTAGCGATTAGCAACCGGTCATGTCCGGTTCGGTATTTTTTTGCGGTTATTTCTTTTTGAATTTTAAATTTTTGAATGTCTAATGGTCTGTCCGTGGCATCCGGTTCGACCGGATGACGTTTTAGTTTGAATTTATAAGCGTTTTGAGTCGGCTCTGCGCTTCTGTCTTTTTTTTTTTTTTGAATTTGACAGCTGAGTTTTTTGAACATGACTAGCCACTGTGCACCACCAGATCATGCCGACTGATGCCGGGATGGTTGGACGGATCAAGTTGTCCGGAGTGATCATTGTTGACAGTTGCTGAGGGCGCCATAACAGATGACGCCCAACGTGGCACCTGAAGCGCTGGTTGCGAGGGCCATTTCGGGTCGACTTGTGAAGTCGAACATCCCACCAGTCCGGGGTGCGCAGCCGCAGGAGCAGCCACCTGCGTTGCGGTGGGATGGTTGGACTAATCAGGTTGTCCGGAGTGGTCATCGGGGGCAGTAGCGGAGGGTTCCACGTGATTACACGTCAGTCTCCGGATTTTTGTATTCACCCGATGAGACAGTGCTGCACGCACTTAGTTTTTTTTGTAGATTTGGGGTTTTTTGTTACCGGAAATTGTCCGTTAGTCGGCTCTGGTTTAGTCCGCTAATTGGGTTTTTTTTGATTAAAATTTGGAAAATTTTTATTTCTTTTTTGCCGAATTTGTGTCGTCTGGTATGAGTGTGTGAGTTATAGGACCCCAGCTCAACCCACGTCTCAGGTGGCAACACATAGTGCCACCTGGATTGTGACAGGGCGAGCTGGGTTCAAAGTGACACCCTTCCCTGTCCCACCAGTATGGGGAGCGGCCATTGAAGCCGCTCCACCCATAGCGGCGGAGGCAGGAGGGGTGTCCAGGGTGAATGGACGGGAGGCCTCAACACCCCCAGCCAGTCCCACTAGCAAGTCCCTAGAGACCGCCTCTGCATTACGGCTGGGTGTGTTTGGACCAACCTGTGTGTGTAGGACATTGACCCTAGTGGCCCCAACCAGTCCCAGAGGCAGGTCCTTAAGACCCCCTTATGCGTTGCGGTTGGGAGCACTAGGGACAAGTATGAATAAGTTTGTGTTATTTTTTATTCTCCCTGTAGCCTACTGCCTTCTAATGATGGGATGTCAGCATTCCCATCATCACCCCCTCGTGTATATATATAACTAATCCCCCTTCCTTTACAGCTTTTTTCCTTTTCTCTTCGATACGATTATCGAGAAAAAAATATATTTTAATATTTGTCCTCGCGAATTTTTTTCCCTCGCGCAAAATTTTTTTTCTTTCTCTACATATATTTATACGTTTTTTTCAAAGCACCTTCTAGACTATAGGGTGAAGGGGGGTGAATTCAGGTCTTTTTTCTTAACCCTTAACTGCTTTACGCATTTGTTTTTTTGAGATACCCAAACTACGATTTAACTAACTATTTTTCTTCTAATTATAATGTCGAATGACCAATCGTTCGGGCGAATGCCCACCAGAAACACCCCTTCCGGGAGTGGTGGACATTTTTTTTACCAAATTTATAAAATGATTTTTTTTTTTTGAAAAAATTTACAAATTTGATTTTTTTTACCCTGTCTGGGCATTTTGGCGGTCGGGGACATCTCGCCCAGTATTCTCCCCGAGCAATGACATCATAGGATGTTCATACGCGTACTCACCGAGAACCGTGAACAGCCTGGCAGTCCACGCTTGGGTCGGACTAGCCTTTCGGAGTTTGGACGAGTTCTCCTTATCAAAATGTCTACACCCATAATTTTTTTTTGCCGTTCTGTGGGGGCGATAACCACTAGAACTTTACGGAGTTTTGACGAGTTCTCCATAACAAATGTCTAACTGCCGCAAAGCCTTAAACTAAGAAAAAAAATTAATTCCCTTATTGACTTAACTTTTTTTTTGATGGACCTTGGTGCCCGGCTAGCTTCGCGGTAGAACTTTGAGACTCTTATCTTGTGGGTGAGTCGTGCCCACGTTGCTGGCATCGAGGTTCCTGGTAGTGGCTTCCCACAGATGAACCGGTTTCCTGTTCGCTTCATCGCCAGGCCTTCAAAGCGAAGCAGGTTTGTTATGGTCCGCTTGGGAGAGTCACCTTTGGAACGCACCTAGTGGCTAGTGATGGCAAATAAAAGGTGACATGGCAATGTTGATCGAAATGGACACTAGAGGTTGCCACGGCCGCGTGAATGATGATCTCTAAGGAAGAAAAACACGCTGTTTCCGGGAGAAGAAAAAAATTGACAGAGCCGGCAGGCAGAGAGAAACATCGCGGCAAGGATGAATTTAACATTCCTTCCGGAAAAAAATCATAGATTCTCATTTTCACATGTGCTACGGAGACTGAAAATATTAGATTCGTGTTTGCAGCTGTTAAGGATACAATCCTTCAATCAAGTCTGAAGGAATATAATTTGGTCTGAAGTGTATTCAGATGTACGGACAATTTTTGCGAATTTACTATATTCGCGATTCCCTTTTCGTATAAAAAATTAAGTAATTGGGTGCTGGCAGCAGATTTTATGAGCCAAATTAACGAAAACAAACAAGCACTAAGTTGTTAGTGAACCGGCTTGGTACTGCTGTGGTTTTGGTCTTTTTACGCTAAACAACGTGTATTGCGCAGTCTCATTCCGACGCAGGAAAAGTTGAGAATAAGTCATAAGAACACCACAGCAAACCGAAGTAGCAAAAAAGTAACACTACCGCGTAAAAATTAAAAATCAACCACTTTGTATATGCTTGGAATGGTCTGGAGCAAAGTTTAATCGAGGAAATCGGCAATTGGAATAAATGTTTGTCCAATCGTGTTGAGGTACCACTTTCACGATTGGGTGTATACGGATGTACTTTACAAGTCGACCATCCCACCAGTCCGGGGTGCGCAGCCGCAGGAGCAGCCAGCTGCGTTGCGGTGGGATGGTTGGACTAATCAGGTTGTCCGGAGTGGTCATCGGGGGCAGTAGCGGAGGGTTCCAGGTGTAGTCATTCTCCGGATTTTTGTATTCACCCGATGAGGCAGTGCTGCACGCACTTAGTTTTCTTGTAGATTTGGGGTTTTTGTTACCGGAAGTTGTCCGTTAGTTGGCTCTGGTTTAGTCCGCTAATTGGGTTTTTTTTTTATTAAAATTTAGAAAATTTTAATTTGTTTTTTTTGCCGAATTTGTTTTGTCTGGTATGAGTGTGTGAGTGTGTGAGTTATAGGACCCCAGCTCATCCCACGTCTCAGGTGGCAACACATAGTGCCACCTGGATTGTGACAGGGCGAGTTGGGATTCAAAGTGGCACCCTTCCCTGTCCCACCAGTCTGGGGAGCGGCCCTTGAACCCGCTCCACCCATAGCGGCGGAGGCAAGAGGGATGTCCAGGGTGAATGGACGGGAGGCCTCAACACCCCCAGCAAGTCCCTAGAGACCGCCTCTGCGTTACGGCTGGGTGTGTTGGGACCAACCTGTGTGTGTATGACATTGACCCTAGTGGCCCCAGCCAGTCCCAGAGGCAGGTCCTTAAGACCCCCTTATGCGTAGCGGTTGGGAGCACTAGGGACAAGTATGAATGAGTTTGTGTTATTTTTTATTCTCCTTGTAGCCTACTGCCTTCTAGTGATGGGATGTCAGCATTCCCATCATCACCCCCTCGTGAATATATATAACTAATCCCCCTTCCTTTACAGCTTTTTTCCTTTTCTCTTCGATACGATTATCGAGAAAAAAATATATTTTAATATTTGTCCTCGCGAATTTTTTTTCCCTCGCGCAAAATTTTTTTTCTTTCTCTACATATATTTATACGTTTTTTTTCAAAGCACCTTCTAGACTATAGGGTGAAGGGGGTGAATTCAGGTCTTTTTTCTTAACCCTTAACTGCTTTACGCATTCGTTTTTTTGAGATACCCAAACTACGATTTAACTAACTATTTTTCTTCTAATTATAATGTCGAATGACCAATCGTTCGGGCGAATGCCCACCAGAAACACCCCTTCCGGGAGTGGTGGACATTTTTTTTACCAAATTTAAAAAATGATTTTTTTTTTGAAAAAATTTACAAATTTGATTTTTTTTACCCTGTCTGGGCATTTTGGCGGTCGGGGACATCTCGCCCAGTATTCTCCCCGAGCAGTGCCATCATAGGATGTTCATACGCGTACTCACCGAGAACCGTGAACAGCCTGGCAGTCCACGCTTGGGTCGGACTAGCCTTTCGGAGTTTGGACGAGTTCTCCTTATCAAAATGTCTACACCCATAATTTTTTTTTGCCGTTCTGTGGGGGCGATAACCACTAGAACTATACAGAGTTTTGACGAGTTCTCCATAACAAATGTCTAACTGCCGCAAAGCCTTAAACTAAGAAACAAAATTAATTCCCTTATTGACTTAACTTTTTTTTTGATGGACCTTGGTGCCCGGCTAGCTTCGCGGTAGAACTTTGAGACTCTTATCTTGGGGGGTGAGTCGTGCCCACGTTGCTGGCATCGAGGTTCCTGGTAGTGGCTTCCCACAGATGAACCGGTTTCCTGTTCGCTTCATCGCCAGGCCTTCAAAGCGAAGCAGGTTTGTTATGGTCCGCTTGGGAGAGTCACCTTTGGAACGCACCTAGTGGCTAGTGATGGCAAATAAAAGGTGCCATGGCAATGTTGATCGAAATGGACACTAGAGGTCACCACGGCCGCGTGAATGATGATCCCTAAGGAAGAAAAACACGCTGTTTCCGGGAGAAGAAAAAAATTGACAGAGCCGGCAGGCAGAGAGAAAAATCGCGGCAAGGATGAATTTAACATTCCTTCCGGAAAAAAATCATAGATTCTCATTTTCACATGTGCTACGGAGACTGAAAATATTAGATTCGTGTTTGCAGCTGTTAAGGATACAATCCTTCAATCAAGTCTGAAGGAATATAATTTGGTCTGAAGTGTATTCAGATGTACGGACAATTTTTGCGAATTTATTATATTCACGATTCCCTTTTCGTATAAAAAATTAAGTAATTGGGTGCTGGCAGCAGATTTTATGAGCCAAATTAACGAAAACAAACAAGCACTAAGTTGTTAGTGAACCGGCTTGGTACTGCTGTGGTTTTGGTCTTTCTACGCTAACCAACGTGTATTGCGCAGTCTCATTCCGACGCAGGAAAAGTTGAGAATAAGTCATAAGAACACCACAGCAAACCGAAGTAGCAAAAAAGTAACACGACCCCGTAAAAATTAAAAATCAACCACTTTGTATATGCTTGGAATGGTCTGGAGCAAAGTTTAATCGAGGAAATCGGCAATTGGAATAAATGTTTGTCCAATCGTGTTGAGGTACCACTTTCACGTTTGAGTGTATACGGATGTAGGGAATCCCTGTGAACTGCGCCCGCTTTGTGCCGTCTACACGGCATACCGTATCCTTGTTAACCTATGAATACATATATGGGCATTCTTTTAGTCAGTGTTATAATACCTAAACAACGGTGGGGAACATGATAGGTGTTCCACGTTGAAACTCATACCAGCAAGACAGCAATTGAGCATAAACCACTTAAGATACCCATACTGCTGCACTCACCACCCTAGAGCGCAACCACCACCAACCGCGCGTTAACACCATCATTGCGTGCAACACCGCGCGCAACCACCAGCGATAGTACTAGCCAACCAAGCGCGCTACCACCAGCTATAGCGCCAACGAAGCACCGGACGTACCACCAATAACATCTACTTTGGTAGCAACCACCAGCGGGCCGACCCATATAGGTCGCTATAACCTCGACTGTGATCACAACAACCAGCAGGGCCGACGCATATAGGCCGGCCGTAACAGCCACTGGGGCAACAGCAACCAGCGGACCCAGCCGTGATCCAAGACCAGCACGAAAGCGGTGAGTTCGTTCCGGATACGGAAAACCAAGTTTCTTTACCCACCTTTAAATTTGATAACTTATGTTAGATTCAGTAGATAATACTATTTAAATTATGCTTAAAATTATGTATATACATGAGATGTAAAAGGGGGGGGGGGGGGTGGGATTACTTACCAGTTATACCCAGCCAGCATTTTGGAAGTGTATCAGAAATTTGCTTGAAAACGCTCAAATTCGAAACTCAATATATCGTCGGGGGAAGGGTGTACCCTGGACGGGATTATTCATGAATAATAATGTGCAAGCCACATTTTCTTTCCCCCTTTATTCGTTTCATCGCCATATGTGATATGACATTTTATTAGCTTTCACAATTTTTTTTATCGTATATAACAACAATTATCAATCATATAAAGTAATGTTTTGGAATCATTTGTGAATATGATTATGATTCAATTTTCCATCATATTTAGTGCGTAATTCCATATTATATTATAAACATATTTCATCAGCGGATGGGAGCATCCGGAAGCTCGAAGGTGAACTAATTAAAACCTCATGCAATTGCCGATAGTTAACTTGAACGAGGTTCACACACGACTACAACATCCAACATTATCTATGGACATCATCGTAAATAATGGTAGTGTGATGTTTTAACAAGCGTGACCCATGTAGGATTTTGAAGCCGGAACATATCGAGCTTAAATTACCAGCCTTTAACCTTTTTTCTTTTTTTTTTGAACACGTGTCGACATAAATGCTATCGGACCTCGTAGTCTAGGAACAGCATCCACATTTCTTTAGGTCTAAACATATTTTTGGTATAGCCATAATTTTTTTTTTGAATTCATTTATTGAGAAGTGTGAGCATAGGAAGGCAATCGGATTTTCAATGAATAGTTGGTTCAATTGTTCACCAAAATCGGTATTTAGTCGCAAAGAATAATCAAAGCGTATTGATACGGAAGTAAATTCGTCATCCAGGTGTTGGGCGGGTATGAACTCCATTTAAGATTTTTCATGTATAAAATTTAAAGGAGTGAACTAGGCTCATTATAGAAGCGTAAATAATTACGGCATACCCAATTTGAAATCTCGGATTATTCAATTTTAAACTAAGGTTAACATAGTTAAAGAATTAATGTCAACAGTGAAGCATGTTAAACATATTAGCACGTAAATACATACGAACTTTAAACGTAGATTATGAATCAAAAGAGTACTTAAATATTTTGAGAAGCGTAAGAAACGTTAATAAGCTTAAAATCTATAGCACTTGCGTTGTTCGCATATATACGGATATGCATACATACCTGAAATTACATACATAAAAGTCCATATGTTCATAGGCATGCAAACCTTATTATACATAATAGTAAAAGTAGGCCATTTAAAGACAGTTTCTGAACTTCCAAACACAGATACAACTATATATTACAATCAAAATAAATTAGTCATATATGTTCAGACACATTTTTTTTAAAGGCGAATAAAATAAGATAAAATAAAATAATATAAAACAAAAGTAGATTAAATCAAAAGGAAATAAAATTAAATTAAATAAAACTAAGATAATATAACATACCACAAAGTACACTAAAATTAAACCAAATATACCCAAAAATCACAGAATCGATAGTAAATCACAATATAATGGGATAACTAAGGCTATAAATAACAATAATAAAACCTTTATGTCTTGGCTTACCAATTATCTGTTGGTTATCTACGTATTAAACTATTTTTGGATTTTCACCCTGTTCTCTGTCACGGTTCTGACTATTAATATAAACTACTTTTGCCAAATTGTTGTGTTAGGAAGAATTTAATAAAATACAAAACACAAATACAAATCAAAGGTAAATTAAACTGAAATACCATAAGATAACTTAATATGCCTCCTATATGATTATTGCTAGGAATTAATTCGTACCCTATGTTTTTGTAACCTTGAATTTTTTTTATAATGAGTTGTAAATAAAATATGGTAATAATGGGAATGCTTGACTTCCTTATTTATTTAGAAGGCATAGGGTAATACAGGTAAGGGACCACCGAAAATTAGGGCGGTCGGTGGCCATGGATTTGAGGGTGGGTAAAGCACCGGGCGTCGCAACAACACAAGCGGCGCCCCCTAAATATATTCGGCCCATTTCTTTTTTTATTTTAATTTTTCAGCTTCTTTTTTCCACTTTTGATTTTCAGCGATTAGTAACCGGTCATGTCCGGTTCGGTATTTTTTTTCCGGTTATTTCTTTTTGAATTTTAAATTTTTGACTGTCTAACGGCCTGTCCGTGGCATCCGGTTCGACCGGATGTCGTTTTAGTTTGAATTTATAAGCGTTTTGAGTCGGCTCTGCGCTTCTGTCAGTTTTTTTTGAATTTGACAGCTGATTTTTTTGAATAGGCATGATATGACTTTTTTTTTGTTATGGCGCAGGATCAGTAAGGTTGGCAAGGACCCCTCCCAGCCGACATGACTAGCCACTGTGCACCACCAGATCATGCCGACTACCTTCCTTACTGCTCCATCAAAGCTGCGAAACCATAACATCTTATTTACTGTACTTGAACTTTTTTCATTTTAAATGAAACTTTTTTTTATTTCAAATGAAACTTTTTTCATTTCGAATGAAACTTTTTTCAAGTCAAATGAAACCATACTACTAAGGTAATTGTCATTATATTTATATCGTGCTTTATAACAGCGGAGAGATCTTTTTTAACTATGCTGAAAAACATAACCGTAAAAAGTGATCTTTTCTACTCTATGGCGCAGTTGCATTGCACTTCACTCGTTTTGGCCTTTGAAAACATATATATTTGTTTTTATTCCATTATTTTTCATTGTATATTGTATTTAAATGTAATACTTAGAATATATATATTAGAGTGGGTCGATTTATTAACGGATATCGCGCCATCGATTTTTCGATAGGATTTGGAGTCAGCAAAAAAGTTTCACTGCGCATACCCAAAAAAATAATTTTCGAGCCTGCGAAATTTCATTTTTTTTTTACTTTTTTTGACTTTGATTTTTAAGAGTTTTTTCACGACCTACAAAAAAATTTTCGGAAATTAAGTTTCCTTTAAACTATTCTGATCTATTTCGTTGTAGTGCGAATAAAACAAAGTTTATTCCACCTTACGACCCAACGTTTCGCCAAATTTCCTTGGCATCATCAGGGGCGTAATATTTTTAGATGTGGCGGTTGGCAAAATTACAAATGAAAAATAATTAAAATTTACAAAAATTACACCATTAATTGCATAGAAAATCGGTACCATCGATCACATTGTCACATTAAACACTATGAACACTATAAAATTTTCATTTGATTGTATAATTTTCATGTATACCAACGTTTTAAGCGGACCCTTTTGGGTCGGACGTATGAAATTTTTTTTAGTAGGTCATGAAAAAACCCTTAAAAATCAAAGTCAAAAAAAGTAAAAAACAAATGAAATTTCGCAGGTTCGAAAATTATTTTTTTGGGTATGCGTAGTGAAACTTTTTTTGCTGACCCCAAATCCTATCGAAAAACCGATGACGCGATATCGGTTAATAAATCGACCCATTCTAATATATATATTCTAAGTATTACATTTAAATACAATATACAATGAAAAATAATGGAATAAAAACAAATATATATGTTTTCATAGGCCCAAACGAGTGAAGTGCAATGCAACTGCGCCATAGAGTAGAAAAGATCACTTTTTACGGTTGTGTTTTTCAGCATAGTAAAAAAAGATCTCTCAACAGTTATAAAGTACGATATAAATATATTGACAATTACCTTAGTAGTATGGTTTCATTTGACTTGAAAAAAGTTTCAATGCGTCATTGGCTAATAGTATATACGGTGATTAACTTGATGTCAACGGGAGAAAACTTGGAGGAGGTATTTTAACATCATTTCTTTCTATAGCTTATTTCACTTCCGAGTTTAGTCAAATTCCTGCGTCTCCTACTCTTCCGTTAACACCGACATCTGCACAAATAAAACGGTAATTGGCATCTGCGACTGCCATCAACACAAATGAATGATACTTTATAATTAAAGTATGTAGATCCACTTTTCCTCAACGGCAGTATCTTACAATGCTTCACTGAAAATTGTCATTATAGCTTGCAATTGGAACTCCTTAATAATAAATATATTTTAATTTACCGTCTAAAGCAGCGATGCAATTCGGAAATCCCCACATTTCATAAAAAACATTCCCAATATTAAGCCAGTCCTCTTCCGTTGCTGGAAATCTTAAAAGCTAAATATAAGGCAGGAATAGATTCCTTTAAAATTTTTGAAATTGTAGATTGCTGAATGCGGAATGGCAATTAAAGAGAACTTTGGCTTTCACATACGATGGTAAAAAGTTGTACAGCATTTCAAGGGGAAATCACACACACTGCGTAAAAATGACACCTTAAGATGGAGGGTGGAGCCGTGTGTAGAAGTTCACGAAAGTGGGGAAAGCTTCTGACCGCCATCCACCTGTGAATGGCTAGAGCGATTCTTTTGCATGCGGTTCAAACAGCTCACTACTGCCGGTCGCTTGCGGCCAAGTATCCTCTGGGTAGCCGCTAAACATCCGCTTAGCGGTGAGCTAATGTGAGAAGGCGACAACCTGGCTAGGCCACTCTGACATAATCGGTTTAAGGGCTAGCCGGGGGAGATCTCATCGGCAGCGTCTGTACACCTCTAGGTGCGGCTGCAAGCGGGCGTCTGTCTCGGAGCAATCGGCTCGCTATATAAACGTGTAAGTAATATTTTCAACCCCGCGGAGCGGGTTGTGCGCTGGGTTGGGACCCGCCACGTAAAACCATACTCCAATGAAATATAACAACAAGCCTCGGATAAATACACTCTCTATTGATGACGACAATGGCAAACGTTTGATGGATAATGAATTGAGGGCATGCACCTGGAACGTCCGCTCTCTGAATGGGATTGGTGCAGATGCCCGGCTGGTTGATGTCCTCCTCAAAGCAAAATCTGGCATCACCGCCATCCAAGAAATGCGTTGGACGAAGCAAGGAAGAAAGAAGATCAAAAATTGTGACATCTATTGGAGTGGCCATACGAATAAGCGCAGTTTCGGCGTCGGGTTCGTGGTGGGAGAGGGACTTTGTCGCCAAGTGCTGGCGTTCACGCCTGTGGACGAACGTCTCGCCGCTATCCGTATAAAAGCAAAATTTTTTTTAATATATCATTCATCTGCGCCCATGCGCCGACAGAGGAGAAAGACGATGAGGTGAAAGACAATTTTTATGAACAATTAGAACGCACATACGAGCGCTGCCCCCCTCATGATATAAAAGTCGTGCTTGGCGACTTTAGCGCCAGGGTGGGCAAAGAAGGTACTTTTGGCCCTACAGTCGGAAAGTTCAGCCTACACAATGAAACTTCTCCTAACGGACTGAGGCTGATTGACTTTGCCGGTGCTCGAAATATGGTCATATCTAGCTCGAGGTTCATGCATACAAAGATACATCAAGCTACATGGCTGTCTCCTGAACGAAATACTCGCAATCAGATGGATCACGTTGTGATAGACGGACGGCATGCCTCCAGTGTTTTAGACGTGTGCACGATCCGAGGACCTAACATCGACTCGGACCATTATCTCGTTGCAGCCAAAATACGCACCCGCCTCAACGCGGCTAAAACCAAGGAACAAAAAACACAAGGAAAGCTAGACGTCGGAAAGCTTCAATCACAACAGACTGTCAATGATTTCGCAACTCGACTCTCACACCTGCTCTCTGAGAGCACAACTCATCCTGTAGGAATACAGGAGCAGTGGGAGCATATCTCCAAAGCACTTCGTACCGCCGCCGAGGAAAAAATTGATTACCGGCGGCCACGAAAAAACAACTGGTACGATGAAGAATGCCGCGTTGCAACCGAAAGAAAAGACGCTGCCTACAGAGCTACGTTAAAAGCGAGCGCGACAAGGAGTGTGTGAACGCTATCATGAGTTAAAAAGGGAAGCGAGACGCCTTTTCAGGAAGAAAAAAGCAGAAGCAGAAAGGCGTGAGTGTGAGGAGCTTGAGCTGCTGGCCACCAGGAATAACGAGCGAAATCTTTACCAAAAAATACGGCGACAGACGGAAGGTTTTAAGACCGGGGAAAACTCCTGTAGGAACGAAAACGGCGACCTTGTAACTGATGTCCAGAGAGTGCTGAGATTATGGAGGGAATACTTCTCTGCTCTCCTAATGGAGGCAGCAATTCACCGCGCAGAGATGAAGAACCCGATCCCGCAATCGATGATGATGGAATATATGTCCCCCCGCCTGATTATGACGAAGTTGGAATAGCAATAACCAGATTGGGCGCTTACGGATTGCCTGCGGAGCTATTCAAGTACGGCGGCGAGGAGTTGGTAAGGCACATGCAGCAGCTTCTTAGCAAAATATGGGCGGATGAGTGCATGCCCGACGGTTGGAATCTAAGTGTTCTTTGCCCAGTCAACAAGAAGGGGGATACTGCAAAATGCACCAACTATCGTGGAATCAGCCTTCTTAATATCGCATATAAAGTCCTTTCAAGTGTATTGTGCGAAAGATTGAAGCCTACTGTGAACCGGCTGATTGGACCTTATCAGTGCGGCTTCATACCCGGTAAATCTACCATCGACCAGATTTTCACAATGGCCAAATCTTGGAAAAAACCCGTGAAAAGGGAATCGACACACATCACCTCTTCGTCAACTTTAAAGCCGCCTTCGACAGCACGAAAAGGAGCTGCCTATATGCCGCTATGTCTGAATTTGGTTTCCCCGCAAAACTTATACGGCTGTGCAAAATGACGTTGAGCAACACCATCAGTTCAGTCAGAATTGGGAAAGACCTCTCCGAGCCGTTCGAAACTAAACGAGGTTTCAGACAGGGTGACCCCCTTTAGTGCGATTTCTTTAATTTGATGCTGGAGAAAATTATACTAGCTGCAGAACTTAACCGCACTGGAACAATATACTATAAAAGCGTGCAATTACTGGCATATGCTGGTGACATTGATATCATCGGCCTAAACACCCGCGCTGTTAGTTCTGCTTACTCCAAACTGGAAAAAGAAACGGTAAAGATGGGTTTGATGGTGAATGAGGACAAAACGGAGTACCTGCTGTCATCGAGCAAAGAGTTAGCGCATACGCGCCTTGGCAACCACGCTACTGTTGGCAGCTATAATTTCGAAATAGTAAAAGACTTCGTTTATTTGGGAACCAGCATCAACACTAGCAACAACATCAGAACTGAAATCCAGCGAAGTACCAATCTTGCCAATAAATGCTACTTTGGACTAGGTAGGCAATTGAAAGGTAAAGTCCTCTCTCGGCGAACGAACGTCATACTCTACAAGTCACACCGTCCTGCTATATGGGACAGAAGCATGGACCATGACCACAGCAGATGAAGCGGCTTTGGGAGTGTTCGAGAGAAAAGTTCTTCGAAAGATTTATGGACCTCTACGCGTTGGGATGGCGAGTACCGAAGAAGATTTAATGATGAGCTGTATGAGCTATACGCAGACATCAACATAGTCCAGCGAATTAAAACGCAGCGGCTGCGCTGGCTAGGCCATGTTATGCGAACGAATGATGATGCTCCGGCCAAGAAAGTGTTTCTATCGGAACCGCCACGTAAAACCATACTCCAATGAAATATAACAACAAGCCTCGGATAAATACACTCTCTATTAATGACGACAATGGCAAACGTTTGATGGATAATGAATTGAGGGCATGCACCTGGAACGTCCGCTCTCTGAATGGGATTGGTGCAGATGCCCGGCTGGTTGATGTCCTCGTCAAAGCAAAATCTGGCATCACCGCCATCCAAGAAATGCGTTGGACGAAGCAAGGAAGAAAGAAGATCAAAAATTGTGACATATATTGGAGTGGCCATACGAATAAGCGCAGTTTCGGCGTCGGGTTCGTGGTGGGAGAGAGACTTTGTCGCCAAGTGCTGGCGTTCACGCCTGTGGACGAACGTCTCGCCGCTATCCGAATAAAAGCAACATTTTTTTAAATATATCATTCATCTGCGCCCATGCGCCGACAGAGGAGAAAGACGATGAGGTGAAAGACAATTTTTATGAACAATTAGAACGCACATACGAGCGCTGCCCCCGTCATGATATAAAAGTCGTGCTTGGCGACTTTAGCGCCAGGGTGGGCAAAGAAGGTGCTTTTGGCCCTACAGTCGGAAAGTTCAGCCTACACAATGAAACTTCTCCTAACGGACTGAGGCTGATTGACTTTGCCGGTGCTCGAAACATGGTCATATCTAGCTCGAGGTTCATGCATACAAAGATACATCAAGCTACATGGCTGTCTCCTGAACGAAATACTCGCAATCAGATGGATCACGTTGTGATAGACGGACGGCATGCCTCCAGTGTTTTAGACGTGCGCACGATCCGAGGACCTAACATCGACTCGGACCATTATCTCGTTGCAGCCAAAATACGCACTCGCGCCAACGCGGCTAAAACCAAGGAACAAAAAACACAAGGAAAGCCAGACGTCGGAAAGCTTCAATCACAACAGACTGCCAATGATTTCGCAACTCGACTCTCACACCTGCTCTCTGAGAGAACAACTCATCCTGAAGGAATACAGGAGCAGTGGGAGCATATCTCCAAAGCACTTCGTACTGCCGCCGAGGAAAAAATTGGTTACCGGCGCCCACGAAAAAACAACTGGTACGATGAAGAATGCCGCGTTGCAACCGAAAGAAAAGACGCTGCTTACAGAGCTACGTTAAAAGCGAGCGCGACAAGGAGTGTGTGAACGCTATCATGAGTTGAAAAGGGAAGCGAGACGCCTTTTCAGGAAGAAAAAGCAGAAGCAGAAAGGCGTGAGTGTGAGGAGCTTGAGCTGCTGGCCACCAGGAATAACGAGCGAAATCTTTACCAAAAAATACGGCGACAGACGGAAGGTTTTAAGACCAGGGAAAACTCCCGTAGGAACGAAAACGGCGACCTTGTAACTGATGTCCAGAGAGTGCTGAGATTATGGAGGGAATACTTCTCTGCTCTCCTAATGGAGGCAGCAATTCACCGCGCAGAGATGAAGAACCCGATCCCGCAATCGATGATGATGGAATATATGTCCCCCCGCCTGATTATGACGAAGTTGGAATAGCAATAACCAGATTGGGCGCTTACGGATTGCCTGCGGAGCTATTCAAGTACGGCGGCGAGGAGTTGGTAAGGCGCATGCAGCAGCTTCTTAGCAAAATATGGGCGGATGAGTGCATGCCCGACGGTTGGAATCTAAGTGTTCTTTGCCCAGTCCACAAGAAGGGGGATACTGCAAAATGCACCAACTATCGTGGAATCAGCCTTCTTAATATCGCATATAAGGTCCTTTCAAGTGTATTGTGCGAAAGATTGAAGCCCACCGTGAACCGGCTGATTGGACCTTATCAGTGCGGCTTCAGACCCGGTAAATCTACCATCGACCAGATTTTCACAATGCGCCAAATCTTGGAAAAAACCCGTGAAAAGAGAATCGACACACATCACCTCTTCGTCGACTTTAAAGCCGCCTTCGACAGCACGAAAAGGAGCTGCCTATATGCCGCTATGTCTGAATTTGGTTTCCCCGCAAAACGTATACGGCTGTGCAAAATGACGTTGAGCAACATCATCAGCTCAGTCAGAATTGGGAAAGACCTCTCCGAGCCGTTCGAAACTAAACGAGGTTTCAGACAGGGTGACCCCCTATAGTGCGATTTCTTTAATTTGATGCTGGAGAAAATTATACTAGCTGCAGAACTTAACCGCACTGGAACAATATACTATAAAAGCGTGCAATTACTGGCATATGCTGATGACATTGATAACATCGGCCTAAACACCCGCGCTGTTAGTTCTGCTTACTCCAAACTGGAAAAAGAAACGGTAAAGATGGGGTTGATGGTGAATGCGGACAAAACGAAGTACCTGCTGTCATCGAGCAAATAGTTAGCGCATACGCGCCTTGGCAACCACGCTACTGTTGGCAGCCATAATTTCGAAATAGTAAAAGACTTCGTTTATTTGGGAACCAGCATCAACACTATCAACAACATCAGCACTGAAATCCAGCGAAGTACCAATCTTGCCAATAAATGCTACTTTGGACTAGGTAGGCAATTGAAAGGTAAAGTCCTCTCTCGGCGAACGAAAGTCATACTCTTCAAGTCACACCGTCCTGCTATATGGGACAGAAGCATGGACCATGACCACAGCAGATGAAGCGGCTTTGGGAGTGTTCGAGAATAAAGTTCTTCGAAAGATTTATGGACCTCTACGCGTTGGCGATGGCGAGTACCGAAGAAGATTTAATGATGAGCTGTACGAGCTATACGCAGACATCAACATAGTCCAGCGAATTAAAACGCAGCGGCTGCGGTGGCTAGGCCATGTTGTGCGAACGAATTATGATGCTCCGGCCAAGAAAGTGCTTCTATCGGAACCCGCCTATGGAAGCAGTGGTAGAGGGCGGCCCCCACTCCGTTGGAATGACCAGGTGGAAAACGATTTAAACTCCCTTGGTGTGACCAATTGGCGCCGGTTGGCGGAGCGAAGGAGCGACTGGCGCGCCTTGTTGGACGGCCATAACCGTTTAGACGGTTAAGCGCCAATTAAGTAAGTAAGTAATTCCAGAAATATAAGACTTGCTCCCCTCAATAAATCCTCAACCAGTCGCCAAAGACCCCAAGTAGTCCACATTATCAGCATAAAATCCCGAACGAAATGCTGATTTAAGGTTTTTAGTAGTCCTTATGCTATGTTCTGTTAGTTACCAGTGGCCAAATAGCGCAGGGTCAAATGTAATCGTTCTCCTGGCGCAATACAGCCCCTCATTTTTGTATCTTTTTTCGTGATATAGGGACGCACTTTTTCCAGCAGCATCTCGAACTGAGCAGGAGTCATTCGTAAGATGTTTCGATATAGCTTGCTGTGTTCGCACTGATTTTCCCTATATAGCTTACAACTAAATCCTACGACGAAAATAAAGTATAAATATAATGAAAACAAATTCCTATTTAAGGTATTGTAGTTTACAATTCTTTGCTGCTCTCCCAATTCCGATGGATGTCCAGCAAGGTGAGCGCGCGAAACTGCAACCCTAGTAAAAAAACGTGACTTGGCGAGGCAACTCAACCCTAGAATCCCTCATATCAGGAATCTTAAGTTGGATATTATGCGAGTGGTAAATGAACGCAAACGTAAAGGTGCCAAATGGGAAGAACATATTAAGAACTGTAACCTCTCTGCGGCTGTCGGTTAATTCTGTTCAACCGTCAAATCTTTGCTTCTCTGAAAGAAATACAATGCTGAAATTTCCATCGCATTTGGCGATCAAACTCTCGAAGAAATGCGCTAACGCTTTCTGCCGGTAATACTAATTTCACACAGACGGCTTATTGAATAGTAAAGGCAATTTTCTACTGTAACGAAGCTTTTTCGTGCCCCGTTGCTTCTTTGATATTTGCTGGGGTATACTCGCCGTGCCCAGGGTTCGTTTACAATAAATTTGTATTAAAGGGGCACCTTGCAAATCGATTTAATATAAAAAAACTTCACTCTCTTTATTGGTTCTAAATTCTATAATATAAAATAAAACGTATTTGTATACTTCATTTTCAATTTCACTTGGATTATCTTGCGGTATCCTTGATTGCGGTGGCGGGCCTTAGCGGTCCGGCCGTATTCCGTTAGCTGGGTCCCGTTAGTATGTGGCGTCGGTGCCTTGACGCGCCTTATGACGGCGTCTCTCTCTGCTGCGGCGCTCTGTCGTGCCTTACGTCGGCGTCTAATTGTATTGCTGAGGCGATGCTCTGTCGCCGTGTTCCGTTAGACGGATCCCGTTAGTACGTGGCGTCGGTGCCTTGACGCGCCTTACGTCGGTGTTTACTTGTATTACTCTGCTGCGCCTTGCGTCTGCGTCTATTTGTATTGCTGGTTGCTGGGCGATTCTCTGCCACGCCTTACGTCGGCGTCTACTCGTATTTGCTGGGCGACACTCTGCCACGCCTTGCGTCGGCGTCTACTCGTGACTCTGCTGTGTCAACGTCGTATATCTGCGTAGCTCTGCTGCGGCCCACGTCGTATGTTAGCGTATCTCTGCTGTGGACAACGTCGTATGTTTGCGTATCACTGCTGTGGCCAGCGTCGTATGCTCGTATAATTCTGCTGCGGCCAACGTCGTATGCTAGCGTAGCGCTGCTGTTTCTGCCGAGGCTTAAGGCGGTGGTACGCGGGCTCGCGTCGTTGTGTGCCTTTGCTTCGCAGGGAGCGAGCGTGATCTAAGGCGTTGTAGAGCGGTCAAAATCAGCTTACCCACAATCCTCAGCCCACGGCTTTCTCCTATGAAGGGAACTGTCTTGCGATGGTCAAAACCGATACGCCTTTCAGATGCCCTTCAATTGCTGCTCGGGTAACAATCACAACTTCGCGTTCCGTTAGGTGGATTCCGTTAGCCTCGGTACAGTCAAGTTGTGGCGTTTCACTTCAATTCACTGCTACTGCGGATGCCGACGTACTTCTGCCACGGTTAACGTTTGGATGAGCGCGAGATCACGATGCTGTGGAGGACGTTTGCTTACGAGAGAGCAAGCGTTGGATTAAGCGTTGTAGAGCGGTCAAAACCAGCTTACCCACAATTCTTAGTCCACGCCTTTTTCCTATGAACCGCACTGGCTTGCAATGGTCAAAACCGATATGCCTTCCAGAGCGCTCCAATAGTAGCTCCGGTCGCAACCACAACCGCGTGCTGGCTGACTGCTGTGCTGCTGTGTCGCTCCTTTTATGGCTGTTGTGTTTGGTGTTGCTAGCTCAAATGGTTGCGTTGCCATGGTCACCGTGTTGCTGTTGAATGTTGCGAGCGCTCGTTGTGTTGCTGAGATTTGTTGGTTGGCCGTGTTGCTAGAGCCTTTTGTGGCCACTTGTTGTGTTAATGTCGTGTCAAATATGTTGTGGGGTCGTTTTGTGTGGGCCAAATTAATGAGGATTTATTTGGTCCTCACACTCCCCCCCCCCCCCCCCCACTACAGAAATTTTGCACTCGGTGCCCAGTATTCGTATGCGGGCCCTGCCTTTTACCACCGTGACGGTGTATTCCCGTGTGCGAAAACTTACGCGGGAGCGTCCTTTGCCTTCGGCGATGCGTCGGAAAATGTCTCGCACGCTTTCTGCAATTTTCGGGAATTGGTTTAGCGTTGGTCCATCCACGTCGTGGGCCTCGATTATCACCCCTTGGTGGCTTGCGATAGAATGACCGGTGCTTGCTTATCCTCCCATCCTTGATATTAATTAGATTATTTTCCCTGAATTTATTTTAATTTCCCGCGATGGTCTCTGCTGCATGATATGGCTTTAGCTCCCCAATATTGACCGTTTTCCCTTTCCCGCCGTTTGTTTTTCGTACTTTGAGTATAACTGGTGATACATATCCTAGGATCTGGTAGGGTCCGTCATATTTGGGGGCCAACTTTGCCGCGAAATTTTCGCCGGCCTTGGAGAGATGGTGTTCCTTTGCGAGCACTAGTTCGCCGACTACGGGGGTCCATTTTCTCCGCCGTAAATTGTAGTGTCGTGCTTGATCTACCGCCGCTCGTTCCATGTTCTGCCTCACTATTCTGAATTCCTCTTGCATTCTGTCAGATTTCTCTTCTGCCGTTGTGGTAGCTGTGCCCGTCCCCAGGTTGACCTCGTCAAACAATGCCCCTGGTAGTCGCGGTTCCCGTCCTTGTACGAGGAAGGCTGGACTGTATCCTGTGGACGCGGTCACACTGGTGTTGATGGCCAGCTCGATTTCTGGGAGACGGTCGTCCCATCTGTTGTGCTGTGATCTGGTGAGTTGTGCTATGATTCTCTTCATTGTCCTGTTCGCCCGTTACGTCGGGTTTTCTTGCGAGGTGTAGGGCGCCGTGAATTGTTGTCGTATCCCCATCTCCCTGAGGTAACGCTGCCACATTGTGCTAGTGAACTGGACGCCATTGTCCGATATCAGTATCTTGGGAGCACCAAATCTTGCGAGGATGCGTTCTCTGAACGCACGGCGTAGGCCTTCTGCTGTCGCACGCCTCATGGGGACCAGTTCCACCCATTTGCTGAAGCGGTCGAAAAATACTAGTAGTACCGTGTTCCCGTGTGTGGATCGTGGGAGTGGTCCAACGAAATCGACGCATACCGTGGCGAATGGTTCTTGGGCCACTTGTGTGAGCATCTTTCCGGCCGGCTTTTGCTGTGTTTCCTTGTACTTCTGGCAAGACTCGCACTGTCGTACGAATCGACTGATGTCCCGAAACATGCCGGGCCAGTAGTACCGGTTGGCAATCCGCGCTACTGTCCGGCGGATGCCCATGTGTCCAGCGCTTGGTATATTGTGATTTTCTTCTAATATTCGTTGTCGCAGTGGTGTGGGTACATAAAGTTTCCAAGGTACCGCTTCCTCATCTTGTGACCGGCAGGGAATATGGTGGTACAGTTGTCCATCTTGTATCATGTAGTCATAATATTTCTCGGGGTTAGTGCGCACTTCATTCACGCGCTTGTGCCACCACTTGCATGGTCGCTCTGTTGTCGTTGCCAGTCGTAGGGTCTCCAGTGGCTGTCGTGATAGTACATCCGCTACCAGGTTCAGCTTTCCTTTCCTGTACTCTATGTCGAAGGTGTGTTGCTGAAGTTCCAAGGCCCATCGTGCTATACGGCCGGAGGGGCTTTCGATGGAGTATAGCCACTTTAGAGACATATGGTCCGTGATTACCCTGAATCGGTACCCTTCCAAGTATGGCCTCATCTTGCGTATTCCCCAGACGATCGCGAGGCATTCCTTCTCGGTAGGCGAGTAGTTGGTTTCCGCCTTGTTGAGTTTCCTGCTGGCGTAGGCGATCACGCGTTCCCCGCCTTCCAAATCCTGTGTCAATACGACGCCTAACCCGAAATTGCTTGCGTCCGTTTGCAAGGTGAAGGTCTTGGTGAAGTCCGGAGAGGCAAGTATCGGTGCTTCCGTTAGTTTTTGCTTTAAGACCTCGAAGGCTTCCTGTTGTTCGGCTCCCCACTTCCAGTGTTTGCCCTTTTTCAGCAGGGTTGTGAGTGGCTGGCTGATCGTCGCGAAGTCGGGCACGAATCGTCGGTACCAAGATGCTATACCGAGATATTGACGCACCTCTTTCGCGTTCGTTGGTGGTTTCAGGTCTTTGATGGTTGCAACTTTCTCGGGGTCGGTGTGAATTCCCCTGTCGCTTACTACGTGTCCTAGGCATCGAATTTCTTTCTTGAAAAACTCGCATTTCTCCGGATTTATTCTGAGGTTGGCGCGCTGTAGTCGTATCATCACTTCTTTTAGGTTGCGAATGTGCTCCTCCAAGGTGGATCCTATGATGATTATGTCATCGAGGTAAGCGAAAGCGTAGGGTTCCATCTCCGGTCCAATAACCTTATCTAGTGCTCTTTGAAACGTTGCAGGTGCGGAGTGTAGGCCGAACGGCATAACGCGCCACTGGAATAACCCGCGTCCCGGTACCGTGAAAGCTATGTAGGGACGGCTCTGGGGCTCCAGTGGTATTTGCCAGTAGCCATTTTTCAAATCCAAACTGCTGATATACTTCGCCCGTCGTAGCTTGTCCAATATATGTTGTATCCTGGGTAAGGGGTACGCGTCGGGTACGGATCGGGTGTTAAGCTGCCGATAGTCCACGCATAACCTCCACTTCCCGTTTTTCTTCTTGGATAGTGCGATTGGTGCGCTGTGTGGGCTACAGGATGGCTCGATGCATCCTTTCTGAAGTAATTCGTCAATTTCGTTGTTGATGATGGTCTGCATAGCTGGGTTGCGTGGGAATTAACGTTGCTTGATAGGGCGGTCGTCCGTCAGGATAATCCTGTGCTCGGTTATTGTCGTCACCCCACTCATGCTCTCAAATTTTCGGAGTTCCTCTGCCAGAAAACTGTACACTCATTCCGCCTCGTCCTCATCGTAGGCCCCATTGATCCTGTTGATCCTATCATCTATGTTATTGCTGTTCTCACCTGGTGGCGATACCTCCTCCGTGATCTGTGTCGGCTCGGCTGATGCCAATGTATGCTGTGTGACTGGCCTGGATAGCGCGAGGTGACCTCCTCCGCAGGATATGGTGGCTCCCATGCTCCCTAGTGTATCTAGGCCCAGTATTATGTCGTCGATTGCTCCGGGCATGACCTGTAAAACCGTGTGGTGTGACGCTTCTCCGAGGCGTACCTCAGTCCTTATGGCGTCGAAGATTGTGGTGCTAGTCCCGTTTGCCATCGTTATTTTGATGGCCACTCTCACCATTTCTCCGCTCCCAGAGTTTACCACACGTTCTGCAAGGCTGCTCGAAACGAAACTTCTCGACGCCCCTGTATCGATGACTGCCTCGGCTTATTCCGCGCCGAGCCTGGCTACGGCGTAAAGGCGGCCGTGCCCTTGGTACATGGTTACTGACGATTCGGCGCTGGGTTCCTTGGGCTCACTGCGCCTTGTTCTTTGTGAAGCCCTCTGACGTCGACGGCAGCATTCGATTGTGCGTATATCACTGCGGCCACACTCCCAGCAAAAAATTTTCCGTGGGTTTCGGCATCTATACGCGTAGTGTCCTTGTTCACCACATCTCCTACATACGTTGTTGGGGTCGAACCTCTGATTGCCTGGAGGCGATTGGTGCGGTGTGTTCGGTGGTTGTGGCGGTGATGGGGTTACAGGTTGCGGTGGTGGAACCAAAGTTGTGTCGCCTACGACGTGTCGCGTAACTTCGCGGCGATGTCCCTCTGATGGTCGTCGATAGCCCTCATGTATGCTCTCGAATTCCTCAGCAAGGGTTAAGAGTTCTGCGAGATTGGTGAAATCCCTCCGACGGATATAAAGTAGGTAATCGGGGTGGCTGTTACGGAAGATTCGTTCCAGCCGCCGTTCGCTGGTGTAACCTGCGTGCCTCATCAAGCTCTGTATAGCTAGCACGTAATCCTTGTACTTTTCCTTGTTATGCTGCCTTCGTTGGCGTATGTCGTCCTCGAGACACTCGAAATACCTGACTGGCAGGAAGAAACATAAAAAATCCTGTTTGAAGCTTGTCCACCTTTCCCAGTGCGCATTGTTATTCCGATACCATTGTAGCGTGGTGCCCCCTAGTAGCTCCGGCATGGTTTTTGGTAGGAGATCCACGTTTAGCGCGTAAACTTCGGCTAACTCCTCTAGCCGCTCGATGAACGCTAACGGATCCCGTCCACCGTCGTACTTTACTGACCACTTCCGCACTTGGTCGATGATGGGTGCGAACACAACGGTTGGTGCTTGAGTTACCTGAGACGTATAATTTATGGCTGATGCCCTTGTCCCTGATGGTAAGTACGGTTGCGCGCGTTGCGTATTCCGTGGAGGAAATTCCAGTGGGTTCTGCTGTGGTTTACCCCCGGTCGTGGTTCCTTCTGCGGCCGGAGGGATTGGTGTATGGGAGGTGCCGTTGGCTGGTACTGCTATTCCTGATGCTAAGTTCTTTTGTGGGGGTGCTGTGTTCCTGGGAGGAAACGCGAACTGGTTTCGCTCTGCTGGTCTATCAGTGTTGTTCATGGTTTCCCCTCCGTTTGACGGAATCGGTGTCTTAACCTCATTTAAGTCACTCGTGTCTGTAGTTCCCTTATAAGCGGCTTCTATGGATAAAAATTTTTCCTATATTTCCGCGTCAACATTTGCTTTCGAAGCCAGAGCTGCTATGCGCTTTCGGATCTCCCGGGTGGTGCCTGTGTGCTCAATACCCAATTCCTGTGCGATGGATGTCAGCTGCTCCTTTGAAATGTTGTCTAACCACGTGGTATCAATCTGGTCGGCCATTTTACGGTTAGGTTTCTAGTCAGGAATGTTCCTTCTGACGTTGTACGATTTGCAGGGTGCCTGCTCGGGCGCCAATTGTAACGAAGCTTTTTTGTGCCCCGTTGCTTCTTTGATATTTGCTGGGGTATACTCGCCGTGTCCAGGGTTCGTTTAAAATAAATTTGTATTAAAGGGGCACCTTGCAAATCGATTTAATATAAAAAAAACTTCACTCTCTTTATTGGTTCTAAATTCTATAATATAAAATAAAACGTATTTGTATACTTCATTTTCAATTTCACTTGGATTATCTTGCGGTATCCTTGATTGCGGTATTTGTATACTTCATTTTCAATTTCACTTGGATTATCTTGCGGTATCCTTGATTGCGGTGGCGGGCCTTAGCGGTCCGGCCGTATTCCGTTAGCTGGGTCCCGTTAGTATGTGGCGTCGGTGCCTTGACGCGCCTTATGACGGCGTCTCTCTCTGCTACGGCGCTCTGTCGCGTCTTACGTCGGCGTCTACTTGTATTTCTGAGGCGGTGCTCTGTCGCCGTGTTCCGTTATACGGATCCCGTTAGTACGTGGCGTCGGTGGCTTGACGCGCCTTACGTCGGCGTTTACTTGTATTACTCTGCTACGCCTTGCGACGGCGTCTATTTGTATTGCTGGTTGCTGGGCGATTCTCTGCCACGCCTTGCGTCGGCGTCTACTCGTGCCTCTGCTGTGGTCAACGTCGTATATCTGCGTAGCTCTGCTGCGGCCCACGTCGTATGTTAGCGTATCTCTGCTGTGGACAACGTCGTATGTTTGCGTATCGCTGCTGCGGCCAGCGTCGTATGCTCGTATAATTCTGCTGCGGCCAACGTCGTAAGCTAGCGTAGCGCTGCTGTTTCTGCCGAGGCTTACGGCGGTGGTGCGCGGGCTCGCGTCGTTGTGGGCCTTTGCTTCGCAGGGAGCGAGCGTGGTCTAAGGCGTTGTAGAGCGGTCAAAACCAGCTTACCCACAATCCTCAGCCCACGGCTTTCTCCTATGAAGGGAACTGTCTTGCGATGGTCAAAACCGATACGCCTTTCAGATGCCCTCCAATTGCTGCTCGGTTAACAATCACAACTTCGCGTTCCGTTAGGTAAATTCCGTTAGCCTCGGTACAGTCACGTTGTGGCGTTTCACTTCAATTCACTGCTACTGCGGATGCCGACGTACTTCTGCCACGGTTAACGTTTGGATGAGCGCGAGATCACGATGCTGTGGAGGACGTTTGCTTACGATAGAGCAAGCGTTGGATTAAGCGTTGCAGAGCGGTAAAAACCAGCCTACCCACAATTCTTAGTCCACGCCTTTCTCCTATGAACCGCACTGGCTTGCAATGGTCAAAACCGATATGCCTTCCAGAGCGCTCCAATAGTAGCTCCGGTCGCAACCACAACCGCGTGCTGACTGACTGCTGTGCTGCTGTGTCGCTCCTTTTATGGCTGTTGTGTTTGGTGTTGCTAGCTCAAATGGTTGCGTTGCCATGGTCACCATGTTGCTGTTGAATGTTGCGAGCGCTCGTTGTGTTGTTGAGATTTGTTGGTTGGCCGTGTTGCTAGAGCCTTTTGTGGCCACTTGTTGTGTTAATGTCGTGTCAAATATGTTGTGGGGTCGTTTTGTGTGGGCCAAATTAATGAGGATTTATTTGGTCCTCACACTACATTAAGACGCTTATTGAGCTCAATCTTCCCTACAAAATTCGAATCTATTATTATTTCATTGGTAGCTAATCGAATGCCTAATGAAGTCAAAAGCACAATGCAACTGTGTTGGCAGCGTTCCGCTTCCGTTTCCGCTTCTTAGTTTTCAAATCAAATGTCATTGTCTGCATGGCAGAACGATACAAGGTGGCCGCATCGAACAGCTGATTATAACCTTTTTTATTTGATTTGATACATCAACTACCGGCGCAGTACGATTTTGACATTTGTCCATCGAATTTACAAGTATATGGAACTTTTTTGTTTGTAGGTATGTCAACATGCTCCCACCTTGTATCGTTCCGCCATGATTGTCTGTCTCATCCTTCATACTAATCGAGCAGTTACTTCTGTGTGAAAGCAAAAAATTTACGATTTCATTAGCAGGTGAAATGAGATCATTAAGTTTCTGTGTGAAAACAGTATAATTTATAATGCATCATTCAATAGACAAGGCTATATGTCCTACAAATAAACGGACACATAAACACAATCACGCCCATTACCGTCACTACCACAGATGCTACCAGATCCATGTATATTGTATATGAAGCATTGCAGCGCATTCTTGCAAACTTCGTTATTAATTAATAAGTTTAGGGCTTATACTATTTTCACACAGACGGCTTATTGAATAATAAAGGCAATTTTCTACATTAAGACGCTTATTGAGCTCAATTTTCCCTACAAAATTCGAATATATTATTATTTCATTAGTAGCTAATCGAATGCCTAATGAAGTCAAAAGCACAATGCAACTTTGTTGGCAGCGTTCCGCTTCCGTTTCCGCTTCTTAGTTTTTGGTGTGTTCAGTGCTTAAAAATGTCATTTGTCAAAGCAAATGTCATTGTCTGCATGGCGGAACGATACAAGGTGGCCGCATCGAACAGCTGATTATAACCTTTTTTATTTGATTTGATACATCAACTATCAGCGCAGTTCGATTTTGACATTTGTCCATCGAATTTACAAGTACATGGAATTTTTTTGTTTGTAGGTATGTCACCATGCTCTCACCTTGTATCGTTCCGCCATGATTGTCTGTCTCATCCTTCATACTAATCGAGCAGTTACTTCTGTGTGAAAGCAAAAAATTTACGATTTCATTAGCAGGTGAAATGAGATCATTAAGTTTCTGTGTGAAAACAGTATTACTCTCTGTTTATCTTTTTAAAAGCCATTGTGTGGCGTATTTCTTTTTTTTAGTTTCCGTTTCCCTCTTATGGTAAGAGCGGAAGCATACAACAAACAATTTTTTGAAATAATTAAAATTTCCAATTCCATAATTTTTTATTTATTTAGTTTTAATTTGTGAAAATAAAAAAATGAACGAAAAAACCTATCGAAATACAAACTGGCTAGTTTGTTTTTAACAGCCTAGATTGTATTTTCTTTGTACTCCATAAATAGAGTAGGGAATACTCCTCTAGAAGTATAGGAGGGCTCCAAAACCAATCTGTATTCATAAAAAAAATGTGCTCCAATTAACATTGCGATTTTCTAGGAGAGGAGTAGGTGATCCCACTGTCGCTTTGCTTGTGAGTATTCCATAGAGTACATACGTGAAAGTACTTTCCAAAGTGCTCCAGAAAAACTACTCTGTAGAGTATCTGCGGAACAGCACTCACTAAACTGCTCCTGAAATATTACTCCATGGAGTACCGACAAGAGATTACTTGCGAAACTGCTCTCAAAACATTACTCCTTGGAATACTAGCAAAAGAGTAATCGTTAAATCACCCTCGATGGATTTCCTAATGGAGTACCTAGAGGAGATTACTTAAGAAAGTACCCTCAAAGCGTTACTCCTTGGAGTAGGTATGGAAGAGTACTTTTGAAACCATCGCTAGAGAAGAAGGCACCCAAACTAAAACATAAAATATATAAAAGTCATATTAGTTACTTTATTCAAGGAAATGCTAAATTCCGAATGCACTAAATTCCGAAGACGGCGAAAAATGATTGCCTTCTGGTGCTATGCTAGGAGAGCTGACCAATTCCATAACCTCTGATCCTGCGGCATAATATGGGTTTTCAATTTGGAGCGTCGCATTTTCTCCATTTTTCAATCTACGCGCACACTTTTCCCTCTCCATTTTCTGAATACGTCTTTTGTGACGTTCGCTGTATTCCATATTTTACCTTTATATATTTGGTTATAATTATTTTATTTTTCACCAATAAAATTGTTTGCTTTTAAATTAAATTCACTTCGATAATTATTTCCGCCACAATTCCTGTTTGAATAATTCCCTATACTATAGTATGTATACGTAAAACCAGTTGAGCGGTGGCATTTTATCAGAGCTGCCATAGTAAAATTTTATCATCAGTTATTTGTATGCAATATTCTACTTTTGGCAACTCTGTTCGATCGTCATCGTGTCGTGATCACGGTCGTTAAAACACGAGCAATGATCGGCTGATGGTGGTCTGCAAACGCTTTGCAAAGGAGTGTTATTAGAGTACTCCAACATGAAAAGTGGAACACGTAATCCAACAATTTTCGCAGGGTATAGGTATCAAAAGGTGTCTGTCCACTGGCGATGGACTTAGTAATTCTTCATCTTGTGATAAAAACGTACGCCAAGTACTCAAATGCCATTTGATTTATAATGCAGCTTTTTGTGTTTGAAAGTATTTAATTAAAGCTCCGATTTTCTTTTTTAACTAAAATTGCCACAAATATTAATTTCGTGATTTTTAAAGCTGCAGATATTGGTGCGTTATCAATAACCGTATCGGTAACCTTATAACAGCTGATTCGACCAACGTTATAGGAATCAATGTAATTATTTATTGGTGCCATATCGTAACGCTAAGGTCGTAACCGTATCGTAGCCAACCAATTGGTTTTTAGTTTTTCGCCATATATATAACCTAAAAATATTTGAGTTGGTGAATTTAATAACTTTTTGTATATTTTATACATTGTTTTGGATACGTTATGACTAAGAGATTTATTTTTTGTGGAATATGTTTGTAATTTTTTGGTAGCTTGTCAGGCGAAGGGGCACATGGCGGGGACATCCACTACCAGCAAATGACGATGAAGCTCGCATCAGACACATGGTCTGAGCAATTGTGTCTGCGAGGTCAGCAACGGTTTTTGAGGGTTTGGAAAATCGCATAGCCCAAATAGTAGAGGCGAGGATAGAAAACACCTTATCCAGTTTCATTGCCTGTAGGCAATGATATAAGTCAGCCAGCTAACTTATCTGCTGCTCAACACCTACCAAATAGGTCTACACCAGTGTGGCCTAGAGATGCACCTCCATTTCCAAATCAAAGTAGTACTAATTTTCATAACCAGATTGACCAAATTGGATTGAGCGAATTGTTCAATGTTCCATATACGAGTAGAATAGTGCATCTAATTTCTAGTTGGGATGTAAAGTTCGAGGGCACCTCTCGTCTATCAGTCGATAGTTTCTTATCCCGAATAGAGTTACTTGTGATAGACACACTTAATGGTAATTTTAATATTTTGTGCTAACACATACAATGTCTGTTTGTGAATGAGGCCAAAGACTGGTACTGGCGTTACCGAAGGTCGGTAGAACGAATTACCTGGCCAGCCCTTTGCCAAGCTTTGAGGTCTAATTTTCAGCAGCATAGGAGGGATTTCGAGGTCAAAATGAATGTTTTCATGAATTCCGTAAAGCCATATTGAAAATCGCGGAACCTCTTGGAACCCCACTTTCAGAGGCAGAGTTACTCGAAATTGTCAAGCATAATTTACGGCCACGTCTTCGGCAACAACTTCTTTTTGTACCAACTAATTCTGTAGCAGAGTTGCGCCGACTCTGTTTGAAAGGTGAGAGTCTTGTTAACGAAATTGCTAAGACCACACCCTTTTCTCAAACGAACAGCTCTCGACCATTACCAAGCAGGCAGGTGAATGAAGCCTAACTTGACTTAGACCTAGATGAGGAAGCAATAGCGCAAAGCGAATTTGCTCAAGTAGAAGCTGTTTCTCAGCGAGCTACCAAATAAACCTGGTGGCTGGAACTGCAACAAAGAGGGGCATATATACTACGACTGCCTTGAGGAGCGTATCGTCCAAAATGCCCAAAGTGTAGTACGGGAAACTGCAAAGCGAGCGAGGAATCTCGACAGATCCCTCGCAACGACACCAAACGCTAGACAGCAATAATAACGCCAACGTATATACACAACATCAAACTGGCTGCGTAGTGTCCAGTGTACGCACTGCTGACTCACTGTTTTTGACAACACCCTTAAGAAACAGATAATACCGTATGATGAACGTTTGAAAAGATATAATGAGGTCCGGAATAGGATATTTAGTAGCGATTATAATAAATATGGAAGTCCAAAGCGTTCCACTCTGCGCAAGAAAGAATTTTGGAGTAAAGTCAAAACCAATAAGAGAAATTTAAAGAGAGTAATTTATTAACTGCAGCTGAAGGCGAATGATTTAAGACCATATGCGAAAGTTAGGTTGTTGGAAAGCGACCACCTAGTCCTATTAGACAGCGGAGCGCAAGTCTCTTACTTAGGAGGTTTGTTAGCAAAAGAGATCCCTAAAAAACAATTGCGAAACCACCAAGTTCCAATTTGTATAGCTGATGGCAAAAGCCAAGTAGTTTTCGCTACAATAGATCTTAGAGTCAAGGCAAAACCGAAACGATAACGTTCTTTGTTGTTCCCAGTATGTCCCAGGATATAATTTTAGGAATTAATTTTTGGCATAAGTTCCAAATCGCGCCGAATATAATCTCAGAAATTTCACTCAATGAATCTTGTAACTTTGACGAAAACTCGCTTTCTTTAAACGTTGAGCAACAGCGTCATTTAAGTTTAATTAAAAACAGGTTTCCTAGCTTCGAGAAAGAAGGCTTAGGAAAAACTTCTTTATTGGAGTACGAGATTCAGCTCGAACCCAATGTCCGTCCGATAAAGCAGCGTTACTTTCCAATTTCACCAGCTGTCGAGAAACTCGTACCGAAATTGATGAAATGCTTAAGTTAGGTGTAGTCGAGGAAGCTCCTAATAGTCCATGGTCCAGTCCGGTTGTGTTAGTGAAAAAGCCAGGTAAAGTCCGTCACAAAAGGGAGTATAGTTAAGTACGAAAATGAAAAAATGTAGTTAGGTTTTGCTCCTTTTTTAGCAGGAGATTTTCATTTTAAAAATGTAATATACAAACCAATGTTCATTCTATTTCTTTTTTAGCAGACGATTTTCATTTTAAAAATGTAATATATTAACTAATGTTCATTTTATTACTCATTTTACATATGGGGCTTCGCATAATCTTTACAATAACGTGATTTTTATTTTTACTGTTTATTCCTCAATGAAAATAAATGAAAACCGTCGTTAATCATGTTTTTTACTTCTTACTTTATGTTAAAAATAATTCTGTGCTAAAAATAGAACTAAAATCTCAATATCATACTACTTTTATATAATAAAAATGATTTTATGCATGTAAGCATTTTATACCTATGCATTATATCTTAACTTTCTCGCTATATAAGGTAACAATTCCGGGGGCCGTTTTCACCATCTTCGGTTAACGCTAACAAGCAATTTATTTGAAAGAAATCGTTTATTGATTTGTCAAATAAAGTGTCACTTTGAAATAAAGCACGCTGAAAGTTGCCCTGCCACAGATAGATCGAAAATTTATTGAGGATTGCACTGCTACCATTGGTCTGTTGTGCCCTCGTCAGATTGCGTCGCATTCCAGTAGAATATGTTCTGCCGTCTCTGCAGATCGATTACGAAATCGACATAAATACAAAATTATGTTTTTATTTAGTTGAACCGCGATAGCAACGCGCTTTTTTCTAAAATGCAAGAAATTTCAAGAACAACGTAAGTCTTTATTGATTTGTGTGTTGCTTCGACGTGGGCGTTGCGTTGCTTATGGATTGAAGCAATTAAAGCGCGTCAGATGTAGGCGCAACGCAAGTTCCAAAACTGTTATGGTATCGCTTTTACGATGGAAGCAGTAAGGAAGGCGGTCGGCATGATTTTGTGGTGCACAGTGGCTAGTCATTGTCGGCTGGGGCGGGTCCTTGCCAACCTGACTGTTCCTGCGCCATAAACAGAAAAAAATTCGTATCATGCCTATCAAAACTGGCTGTCAAAAGCGCAGAGACCGACTTAAAACGCTTGAAATTCAAAATAAAACAACATCCGGCCGAACCGGATGTCACGGACAGACCGTTGGCATTCAAAATCTAAATTCAAAAAATTCAAAAAAAAACTGACGCAAAAAAAAATTACCGAACCGGACATGACCGGTTACTACTCTGAAATCAAAATTCAAAAAAAACTGCTGAAAATAAAATAAAAGAACCAAAAGGAAAATAAACAAAAAGGGCCGAATATATAGAGGGGCGCCGCGGGTGTTGTTGCGACGCCCGGTGCTTAGTCCCACCCTCAAATCCATGGCCACCGACGCACCTATTCCTCGGTGGCCCCTTACCTGTTCACCCTACGTGCCTTCTAAATGAATGGTGACGCCAGCATTCCCATATTGTTAACAGATTTATTCAATATTCATTATTACTAACATAGCTTTTATTTTCTTTTCTTACTGTAAGGTTTTTTCTTGAATATATTTATGCTTATAAATAATTTTATAAAAAAAAATATAGCAATCGAAAATGCGAGCCTAATTAAAGAGGAACTCCATTCCTGTTTGTAAGTTTTTAGAAAAATTTATTGTGAGCCGCGTTTTGCGACGGTCCATTGAAAGTAATAATAATTGGTTTGTTTTATAATCTACTATACTATATGTGTAATAAAAAAATTTTTTTTTTTAGTAGAAATTTGGTTAAATGCCCTTTTCTCTTTTTTTTCACAAATCTATTCTAGGGCTGTACAGTTTGGATACAACTTCTGATAATTGGGGCCCCCTTACAAAATTAATAAGTTGTTGTATTAGACTTACTTTGAGTTTAACAGAACATCAATTTGGTATTACACATAGTATAATGACACTAATATGTACTATGCACTAAGAAATTTGTTAAAAACGCAACTAGGACTAAACTTGGGGTAAATCCTACCCCTCAAAAAAATATTGTTTCACAAGTTCAAGTAAAACGTAAGCTTTTAAATTCCTGGAAAAATTACCGGAGTCATTCACCAGTTCAGGTAGAACGTGAACTTTTAAATTTATTGTAAACTCGACGAAATTGTTTTACAGGTTCAGGTGGCGGCCACCGTGGTGTGATGGTAGCGTGCTCCGCCTATCACGCCGTATGCCCTGGGTTCAAATCCTGGGCAAAGCAACATCAAAATTTTAGAAATAAGATTTTTCAATTAAAAGAAAATTTTTCTAAGCGGGGTCGCCCCTCGGCAGTGTCTGGCAAGCGCTCCGATTGTATTTCTGCCATGAAAAGCTCTCAGTGAAAACTCATCTGCATAGCAGATGCCGTTCGGAGTCGGCATAAAACATGTAGGTCCCGTCCGGCCAATTTGTAGGGAAAAATCAAGAGGAGCACGACGCAAATTGGAAGAGAAGCTCGGCCTTAGATCTCTTCGGAGGTTATCGCGCCTTACATTTATTTTTTTTTTTATTTTAAACTTATAGTACAATTAATGAAATCGTTTTACTTGTTCAAGTGAAACGTAAACTATTTTACATGTAACAGTCAGGGTTGGTATTGTTTCGGGTTTAGTTCAACTCAGTCAACAAAAGTGTATACAAAAAAATTCTTTGTTTTGATAACGCAAGCTAATCCGCATTACTTGTTATCTGCGTCTCTTAATATAGATTTAATGCATTTTAACTGATAATGCAACTGAACTTGAATTACGAATAAAACTTTATTCCTTACCGAACCAATATCAACACTTTTTGCTCATTCCAAAATCATATCCGCAACGATTGGATCAATTAAAAAAAAACGTAATAGTAAAATTCTACCGTAACGCAAAGCAAATTTTAATACCTGAAACACTTTTTTTTTGTTTCACAGGCAGTATAAATTGCACACCTATGACCATTAAGATATGCTTTGTTTTTGTTTGTTAATTTTTTTTTTCAGTATGCAACAATTTCGAACGTACAACAAGAATTGGTTTTTTGGTTTTTTTTTTTTTATACACTCATTTCCTTCGGACATTATGCATGTTGCATTCGTATTCACATTCGTTTTAATTCTACCCTAGGGTGATAGCCTTAGATTTGCGTATGTTGGTATATTAACATTATATAATGTTGCAGAGTCAAAAATATAATTTTAAAAGACAAGGTTAAGGCTACAAATACATAATTTTAGTTCAGTAGTACTGTGATTGTCATTGTAGCTGGTTTATTGTAGCCCATATGGTCGTAGCGAATAAGGGTTGCGCTAGTATGGTTATAGCCGGTATGGACGCAGCTAATAAGGGTGCGCTAGTAGTATTATCGCCGGTATGGAAGCATCTAATAAAGATGCGCTAGTAGTATTTTCGCCGGTATGAACGCATCTAATAAAGATGCGCTAGTAGTATTTTCGCCGGTATGAAAGCAGCCGATAAAGATGCGGCTAGTATTGGGGTCGGTGGTACCGCCTGTTGTTGGTGTTAACATTAATGGCCGCAGGCCTTTGTACGTGGCCCCGCTACGTGCGTTGTAACTGGTGTGGCGGTACGTCTGGTGGTTGTTGTGCTCGTGGTTGGCGCTTATGAAGGAGTTGGGGGAGGTACTACCGATGGTGATGCCCGAGGTAATAGTAGGCACCGTTGGTGGTGGTTGGCGCTTTGGTCCGAGGTAACCAAATGACCCGGGTGGCGATAAAGCTTCGTGCTGGCCTTTACGCCGGTGGTAGTGTCCTTAGTAAACGTAGAGGAAAAGGTTTATCTCGCTAAGTATGCTGCAAACGCCGGCCTGCTTCCACTGGATCTTGTGTCCACTCAACATAACCTGTACGCGTTTATGATCACCACAAAATAGCCGTGCAAAGCGAGATTTGTCGCAAAGAACTGTTTCGGTGCTTTGCGCTATTGACTCTTTCCTCGCTTTTTTTACAGATCCTCGGGTAAGTGCACCGCCGGCGAGGATGTTTTCCGATCTTTTTTTTTGAAAATTGTACGTACCTCCACACCTTATCTTGCCGGAAACTTAATTCCCTTTTTTTTCCTCCTCTAGTGATAGCCGGTTTGTCTTTTCCTTGTTTTCGATATTTTTTTTTATCGCAACTTTCGTCACATCGCTAGGTGTGTTCGCGTGAACACGCTCCCAGGTGGATCGTAGCCGTAGACCGTAGCAGCAGACCGTAACAAACCTGCTTCGTTTTGAAGACCTGACGATGAAGCGAACAGGAAACCGGATCATCTGTGGGAAGCCACTGCCAGGGATCTCCGACGACAAACAACGTGGGGCACGACTCACCCCTGAGATAAGAGTCTCAAAGTCCTACTACGAAGCTAGCCGGGCAACATAGGTCCATCAAAAAAAACTAAGTCAAGTTGGGAATTAATTCTGTTTCCTAGTTTAAAAGGGCTTTGCGGCAATTAGACATTTGTTATGGAGAACTCGTCAAAACTCCGAAAGGCTAGTCCGACCTAAGTGTGGACTGCCAGGGTGTTCACGGTCCTCGGTGAACATCCTATGAGGTCAGTGCTCGGGGAGAATACTGGGCGAGATGTCCCCGACCGCCAAAACGCCCAGACAAAAAAAGTCCGATTGGTAGATATATAAAAAAAAAAAGATCAAATTGTAATTTAGCAAAAGAAACGCCCTTGTTGATTCATTGCGGACGAATGTCCGAAGCATGGAAGCGACCTATCAATTTCCCGTTTAGGTCCTCGAGATCATACAATGCATTGCCTATTTTTCGGAGCACACGACACTTAAGGTATTTCGGCAGGAATTTGGCGTTAATACCCTGTTTAAAGTTACTTAATGCAAAGTTCCTTCGGAAAACTTCCTGACCTTCCTTGTAGTTGACTTGCCTAGAGCGCTTGTTATAGGTGGTTACTCCCCTATCCTTAGCCTGATCTAAATTTTTACGGATTTGCTCACGAATATTAGTCAACTTGTCAGTTCGGCTTACTATCGTAACTTGGTCTTCCCGAAGGCTGCCGAGCTTCGCTAAAATTTTGTACGTTGCGGCATGTTGGACCATATTTTGGCCATATAATGCGAAGTATGGAGAACACTGAATCGCCGTATGAAAATCACTTCTCAAAACTGATAAAATTTCGGGTATATGCTTATCCCAATCGGTGTGGTCAGGCTTAGGGTGGGGCCGTGTGTAGAAGTCCACGAAAGTGGGGAAAGCTTCTGACCGCCATTCACCTGGGAATGGCCAGAGCGATTCTTTTGCATGCGGTTCAAGCAGCTCACTACTGCCGGTCGCTTGCGGCCAAGTATCCTCTGGGTAGCCGCTAAACACCCGTTTAGCGGTGAGCTAATGTGAGAAGGCGACAACCTGGCTAGGCCACTCTGACATAATCGGTTTAAGGGCTAGCCGGGGAAGATCTCATCGGCAGCGTCTGTACACCTCTAGGTGCGGCTGCAAGCGGGCGTCTGTCTTGGAGAAAGCGGCTCGCTATATAAACGTGCCAATTAATATTTTCACCCCCGCTGAGCGGGTTGTGCTCAGGGCTTGGGACCCGCCACGTAAAACCATACTCCAATGAAATATAACAACAAGCCTCGGATAAATACACCCTCTATTGATGACGACCATGGCAAACGTTTGAAGGACAATGAATTGAGGGCATGCACCTGGAACGTCCGCTCCCTGAATGGGGTTGGTGCAGATGCCCGGCTGGTTGATGTCCTCGTCAAAGCAAAATCTGACATCACCGCCATCCAAGAAATGCGTTGGATGAAGCAAGGAAGAAAAAAGATCAAAAATTGTGACATATATTGGAGTGGCCATGCGAATAAGCGCAGTTTCGGCGTCGGATTCGTGGTGGGAGAGAGACTTTGTCGCCAAGTGCTGGCGTTCACGCGTGTGGACGAGCGTCTCGCCGCTATCCGAATAAAAGCAAAATTTTTTAATATATCATTCATCTGCGCCCATGCACCGACAGAGGAGAAAGACGATGAGGTGAAAGACACTTTTTATGAACAATTAGAACGCACATGATATAAAAGTCGTGCTTGGCGACTTTAACGCCAGGGTGGGCAAAGAAGGTGTTTTTGGCCCTACAGTCGGAAAGTTCAGCCTACACAATGAAACTTCTCCTAACGGACTGAGGCTGATTGACTTTGCCGGTGCTCGAAACATGGTCATATCAAGCACGAGGTTCATGCATAAAAAGATATATCCAGCTACATGGCTGTCTCCTGATCGAAATACTCGCAATCAGATCGATCACGTTGTGATAGACGGACGGCATGTCTCCAGTGTTTTAGATGTGCGCACGATCCGAGGACCTAACATCGATTCGGACCATTATCTCGTTGCAGCCAAAATATGCACCCGCCTCAACGCGGCTAAAAACAAGGAACAAAAAACACAAGGAAAGCTAGACGTCGAAAAGCTTCAATCACAACAGACTGCCAATGATTTCGCAACTCGACTCTCACACCTGCTCTCTGAGGGCATAACTCATCCTGAAGGAATACAGGAGCAGTGGGAGCATATCTCCAAAGCACTTCGTACCGCCGCCGAGGAAAAAATTGGTTACCGGCGGCCACGAAAAAACAACTGGTATGATGAAGAATGCCGCGTTGCAACCGAAAGAAAAGACGCTGCCTACAGGGCTACGTTAAAAGCGAGTGCGACAAGAGGAGTGTGTGAACGCTATCGTGAGTTGAAAAGGGAAGCGAGACGCCTTTTCAGGAAGAAAAATGCAGAAGCAGAAAGGCGTGAGTGCGAGGAGCTTGAGCTGCTATCCACCAGGAATAACGCCTGAAAATTCTACCAAAAAATACGGCGACAGACGGAAGGTTTTAAGACCGGGGCAAACTCCTGTAGGAATAAAAACGGTGACCTTGTAACTGATGTCCAGAGAGTGCTTAGATTATGGAGGGAACACTTCTCTGCTCTCCTAAATGGAGGCAGCAATTCACCGCGCAGAGATGAAGAACCCGATCCCGCAATCGATGATGATGAAATATATGTCCCCCCGCCCGATTATGACGAAGTTAGAATAGCAATAACCAGATTGAAAAACAACAAGGCCGTGGGCGCTGATGGATTGCCTGCGGAGCTATTCAAGTTCGGCGGCGAGGAGTTGGTAAGGAGCATGCAGCAGCTTCTTAGCAAAATATGGGCGGACGAAAGCATGCCCGACGGTTGGAATCTAAGTGTTCTTTGCCCAGTCCACAAGAAGGGGGATACTGCAAAATGCACCAACTATCGTGGAATCAGCCTTCTTAATATCGCATATAAGGTCCTTTCAAGTGTATTGTGCGAAAGATTGAAGCCCACCGTGAACCGGCTGATTGGACCTTATCAGTGCGGCTTCAGACCCGGTAAATCTACCATCGACCAGATTTTCACAATGCGCCAAATCTTGGAAAAAACCCGTGAAAAGAGAATCGACACACATCACCTCTTCGTCGACTTTAAAGCCGCCTTCGACAGCACGAAAAGGAGCTGCCTATATGCCGCTATGTCTGAATTTGGTTTCCCCGCAAAACTTATACGGCTGTGCAAAATGACGTTGAGCAACACCATCAGCTCAGTCAGAATTGGGAAGGACCTCTCCGAGCCGTTCGAAACTAAACGAGGTTTCATACAGGGTGACCCCCTATCGTGCGATTTCTTTAATTTGATGCTGGAGAAAATTATACTAGCTGCAGAACTTAACCGCACTGGAACAATATACTATAAAAGCGTGCAATTACTGGCATATGCTGATGACATTGATATCATCGGCCTAAACACCCGCGCTGTTAGTTCTGCTTACTCCAAGCTGGAAAAAGAAGCGGTAAAGATGGGTTTGATGGTGAATGAGGACAAAACGAAGTACCTGCTGTCATCGAGCAAAGAGTCAGCGCATATGTGCCTTGGCAACCACCCTACTGTTGGCAGCCATAATTTCGAAATAGTAAAAGACTTCGTTTATTTGGGAACCAGCATCAACACTAGCAACAACATCAGCACTGAAATCCAGCAAAGAATCAATCTTGCCAATAATAGTTCCAGGTGGAAAACGATTTAAACTCCCTTGGTGTGACCAATTGGCGCCGGTTGGCGGAGCGAAGGAGCGACTGGCGCGCCTTGTTGGACGGCCATAACCGTTTAGACGGTTAAGCGCCAATTAAGTAAGTAAGTAAGTGGTCAGGCTTATCCTTCAGTCGGAAAAATTTCGGAGGCGAAGTAATTTATAATGTTAACAGTGGTGGCTCTTTGCATGGGCTTTAGCCAAACATATTTTGAAAGATGGTCTAATACTATAAAAAGAAATTGATTACGCCGCTTAGATCTTGGATATGGCCCTAGAAAGTCGCAATATAACCGCTGAAATGGCCTTTCGGATTCAAAGGTACTCCCTATAGGTGGTCTCGACTGCTGATTGGTGGGTTTTACCGTTTTGCAGGTGTCACAACGCTGGACGTAGTCCCTGACGTCCTTAGCCTGCTGCGGCCAGAAGTACTTCTGCCTAACACGTTCTAAGGTTTTCTGCCATCCGCCATGGTAACTCCGGTTAGCGTCATGTGCTAATCTCACTGCTTCCTCAGTCAACCATTTTGGCAACCATAAACGCCACAGCGAGTCTTCTTCCCCTTCCATCCCCTTACGAAACTTAACTCTTTTGAAAATTACACCGTCCACAACTCGTAAATCCGGAAGTGATTCCTCGTTTTCGGTGACGGTTCGAATTAAGTCTAAATATTCGTTGCTGCTAAATTCGGGAGAGACTAAATCTATTTCTCTGGGTGTGGTAGTGAAAGACAACTCATCGGCATCAAAACGCGACAGCGCGTCTGGTACTACATTCAGGGTGCCCTTACGATGTTCCATTCTAAAATCGTATCTTTGCAGTAAGAGTGACCATCTCGCCAACCTCCCGCTCAAGTCTTTTTGTGTCATCAACCACTTGAGACTGGAGTGGTCCGTAATTATCCGAAAAGGTAATCCTTCGACATAGGGTCGGAAATGCTTCACGCTGATTATGGCTGCAAGACATTCCAGCTCGGTTACTGTATAATTGCGTTGAGCATTATTAAGCTTTTTCGACACGAACGCGATTGGATGCTCAGCGCCCTCATCATCGACCTGGAACAACACTCCGCCAACACCTATTTTGGAAGCGTCGCATTGTATTACGAATTCTTTGGAAAAGTCTGGTTGGGCCAAGACAGGCGCTGAACTCAAGGCTACTTTTAGTTTTTCGAATGCCTCTATAGCTTCAGGAGTAAGCTTAAACGGGTCTGCTGACTTGCGGAGACAGGCGGTCAAGGGACCTGCCAAGTCAGCGAAATTGCCAATAAACGCTCGGTACCAATTCGCCATGCCCACAAACCTACGCACTTGCCGAGGGGATTTAGGGATCGGGAAGTTTTGCATTGCTTCTATTTTTCCCGGATCCACTTTCAGACACCCGCTGCCTATCAAGTACCCTAAGTAGCGTATTTCCTTCTGACAAAATTTACTTTTTTCCATGTTTATTGTCAGCCCTGTGTCTCTCAAACATTGGGCCACTTCCGCTAGCAATTTTAGGTGATCCTCAAAATTAGTGCTACATACCATCAGATCGTCCAGGTAGACGCAGACGCGAAGGGATTGCCTTGTCCATCAGCCTACTCATAGTCTGCGGTCCATTGCACAGGCCAAATGGCATTACTTTGAAGTGGTACAGAGGCCTCCCCGGAACTGCGAATGCTGTTTTTTTCCTTAGAGGACTCTGTCAATTTGATCTGGAAGAACGCGTCTTTCAGATCAATGCCACTAATAAAATGCGTATCTTTCAGTCTGCTCAATAAGCCGTTGATATTAGGCAGGGGGTACGAGTCCTTTTTAGTCACCGCGTTGACCTTCCTGGAATCTATGCGCAGCCTAACTTTACCTATTTTCCGGCCCAGTACTACAGGACTACACCACGGGAGTTCGATTCTTCTATAACTCCTACTTCGAGTAACCTGTCTAGTTCGCTAAAAGCTTCGGCTTTCCTCGGTGGCGAAAGAGGGAAATGTTTGCTTTTTATAGGTACAGCATCACCGGTGTCGATGTGATGCTCCACTAATTTGGTTTGCCCTAGGCCTAATTTCTCGTATGAAGGAAACGTCTCGATGACCTTTTGTAATTCTAATTTCCGGTCTGGTGACAATCCATGGAGGTTAGGTTCCTCTTCCTTTTCAAGCCTAATCTCTAAACACTCTACGCTTGGGAATATTTCGGGAGCTAACGCAAATGCTCTCCAAAAATCTACCCCGAAGTATGCTTCTTGGAGCAATGAGGGAACAAGGTAAAAACGAATAACCTTCGTGATATTTTTGAAGGTGACTGGTAGGGATACTGAGCCTAAAATTTTTTGCTTGTTGCCGCCCGCTGTATATACGAACGCGTGTAAGGGCTGATATTCGAAGCCGTTATCCTGTAGGAATTCTACTCCATTTTTCCCTAAGATGGAGACGTTGGCTCCCGAGTCCAACAACCCTACAAGAAAACTATCTTTAATTTTAGCCTTTATTAAAGGCCTTTCGTCCTCTGTAAGCGTTAACGTGGTGGCTTGCAGCAGTCTACGCTCCTGTACTCTCCTGTGGTATATCTTCCTACACTTCAAAATAATTTCCGATACCGGGTAGTGTTCAAAAATGGTATGTCTTATTTGTTCATACCTATGTTCCCTTTCTTCTAGGTTTGGTGGAAGTTGCGTCTGGCAAGCGACATCCCTATGCCGGCGTCGCAGAACTTTAATCGGCTCGCCCATCGCGGAGGAAGATGTTTGACTCTCGGCTTCAGAACTATCCGAATTGTCCGTACTGTCAGGGTAGGTTATTAATACATTCGCGGGTTTTTTCGCCAGGGTACTACTGCACCTCGGAAGCTCACCACCTCCATGCAGAGATTCACCCTCTGGTTCAGTGCACGGGACGACGCCTCGAGCACTGGCTGGTGTGGGAGCTATGAAGCCGAACGAGGTTCCCCCACCTTCTCGCTCGGGTACTGGTCTCCCTGTCTGCGATAGTCCCTAGGGCATTTCGGGGTAAATACACCCTTATACCCGCATCTAAAGCAAAATGGATTCCTAATGGGTTCCTCGCAATATATGTATGAGTGGCCCATTGCCTGGCAATTCCAGCATTGGATTCCGGAATAGTCCGGTCGCCTGCTGCGTCGATATTCCAGCGCCTCTATCTGCGGATCCATCTCGCTGTCTTCGCCTTGTAGCCTCATGTCCGGGGTTGTCACGCGTGCTTCGCTTACATGCCGTCCTGGGTAAGTGTCTCCCAGCAGCTTGCTTTCTTTCAGCACTTGTTCACCTCTGCGTGCTACATCGCGTAGATCATGAAGGGTCCTTACGACCGCATTAAAAAGCATTAGCTTAAGGCTACTGTTGACGTTCCTTTTTATTATGTCAATCAGTAAAAGCTCCGACATTGGCTCTCTTAAGCGCGCGTTCAAGGAGAATATGTCCGTGTGAAACACGTCATAACACTCACTTGCTTTTTGCTTCCGCATGGAGATCTCCATCATGATCTCGTGGTCTGTCTTCGAAGTACTAAATTCTCTTTGTATTGAGTAGCACAAACAGGCATATGTCGCGTTAGGGTTTTGTTTGGTGAATAGCCAGTACCACTCATCGGCTCGTCCAGAAAGGAACAAGTGGAAACTAGCCATTATTTGTTCGTCAGTGTATTGTGTGCGCTCACACATGGTGTTCAGTTTAAACAGGAAATCGGCTACGCTCCCAGTGCCGTCGAACGAGATTTTCCACTCCTGCGGCTTCAATACTATATTGCTCGGAGCAGGGTATATTGGCGGTACTACCGTTGGAAATGGGTTACGGTCCATCCTACTTGCGTTCCTGTTTTGCTGATTTGATTGCTGCGCGGATTCGAGAGCGGCGTTGAGCTGGTCCATATTGGTTCTAATTGACCCCATCTCTCTCCGCATTTCCTCCTGCGAAGCCTGGAACAGCTGGTGTAGCACGTCCACCCACGAGCCTCCACGAGTGGCTTCTCCCTGCATTCCTAGGGTATTCGCCCGATCACTTGTAGCGTCCCCAAAATTTCCCGTCTCCTGATTTGGTGGTAAAGCACCAGCTCCTTCGGGTGCATAGATCGATGCATTGGTTATTAGCCCCGAGATATCATGCGCGTTTAATAGGGGCGCGTTCAATTGACTGTTGCTTCCCGGTCTGTCCAATTTTTCGCGAGGGTCAGTCAGGTCCACCATATGGTCCACCTACTGGGGTGTGCACCACCAAGGGACACCTAGCCTTGGGGAAAGCCCCCCTATTACTACCGCCCCTGTTCTGGCTCCCACGGAAGCTTCCCGCACTCCCAAACGGAGTAGTTCGGCCCGGTTGGCCGTACGACTGCTCGCGTGACATAATAATTAAAAAAAATTTTATTTGTTAGGTCGTAGTTTGTTAAATCCTAGTATTCGGAAAAAGGCTTTTATTTACTGCCAAACGTAAGGCCGTTAGGGGTTAGGTAAAAGGTCTGAACTCACCCCCCTTCCACTCTATATTTTAGGCGAAGATTTGTCAAAAAAAAATGTGTATATATATACATAGGCGAGAAAAAAAAATTTTGTGCGGAAAAAAAATCGCGCGAACACGTATTATTGTCCTTTGTTCGACTATCGTATCGACAAAGGAATTCAAAGCTGGGAAAAAAGTAATTAGTAAAATCTACAATATAGGTGGTGATGGGAATGCTGACATCCCATCACTAGAAGGCAGCAGGGCTACAAAAAAAAAATCAACACACAGATACATTCATACATGTCCCTAGTGGCCCCAACCAGTCTCGGAGGGGGGCCTTAAGACCCCCTCGCATTGCGGTTGGGAGACTGGTTGGGGCCACTAGGGTCCGCTCCAGGCACACACGGGTCGGTCTCAACACGCCCAGCCGCAGCGCAGGGGCAGTCTCCAAGGGCTCGCCCCTGAGACTGGTTGGGGGTGTTGAGGCCGCCCGTCCATTCTTACCGGACACCCCTCCCGCCTCCGCCGCAATGGGTGGAGCGGTTTCGGAGCCGCTCCCCCAGTCTGGTGGGGCAGAGAAGGGTGCCGCTTTGAATCCCAGCTCAACCCGTCACAATCCAGGTGGCACTATGGGTTGCCACCTGAGACGTGGGATGAGCTGGGGTCCTTTCAACACATACACACACACACTCACTCTAACAACACAAATTCGGCAAAAAATATTTTAAACATTACAAAAAAAGACCCAATTAGCGGACAAAATTATTCAAAGCCGACTAACGGACAACATTCCGGCAAACTAAAATCCCCAAAATCTACAAAAAAAAAAATCAAGTGCGTGCAGCACTGCCTCATCGGGTGAAATAATAAAAAAGTTCCGTATAACTTGACGTTAAGTCGCGTGGATCCCTCAGCTACCGGAGACGATGATCACTCCGGACACCCTGATCCGTCGAACCATCCCACCGCAACACAGGTGGCTGCTTCTGCGGCTGCTCACCCCGGACTGGTGGGATGGTCAACTTCACAAGTTGACCAGGAGTGACCCTCGCACCCGACCGCAATTAAGGAAGGCGGTCGGCATGATTCTGTGGTGCACAATGGCTAGTCATTGTCGGCTGGGGCGGGTCCTTGCCAACCTTACTGTTCCTGCGCCATAAACAGAAAAAAATTCCTATCATGCCTATCAAAACTAGCTATCAAAAGCGCAGAGACCGACTCAAAACGCTTGAAATTCAAAATAAAACAACATCCGGCCGAACCGGATGTCACGGACAGACCGTTGGCATTCAAAATCTAAATTCAAAAAAAAACTGACGCAAAAAAAATTACCGAACCGGACATGACCGGTTACTACTCTGAAATCAAAATTCAAAAAAAAACTGCTGAAAATAAAATAAAAGAACCAAAAGGAAAATAAACAAAAAGGGCCGAATATATAGAGGGGCGCCGCGGGTGTTGTTGCGACGCCCGGTGCTTAGTCCCACCCTCAAATCCATGGCCACCGACGCACCTATTCCTCGGTGGCCCCTTACCTGTTCACCCTACGTGCCTTCTAAATGAATGGTGACGCCAGCATTCCCATATTGTTAACAGATTTATTCAATATTCATTATTACTAACATAGCTTTTATTTTCTTTTCTTACTGTAAGGTTTTTTCTTGAATATATTTATGCTTATAAATAATTTTATAAAAAAAAATATAGCAATCGAAAATGCGAGCCTAATTAAAGAGGAACTCCATTCCTGTTTGTAAGTTTTTAGAAAAATTTATTGTGAGCTGCGTTTTGCGACGGTCCATTGAAAGTAATAATAATTCGTTTGTTTTATAATCTACTATACTATATGTGTAATAAAAAAATCTTTTTTTTTTAGTAGAAATTTGGTTAAATGCCCTTTTCTCTTTTTTTTTCACAAATCTATTCTAGGGCTGTACAGTTTGGATACAACTTCTGATAATTGGTGCCCCCTTGCAAAATTAATAGGTTGTTGTATTAGACTTACTTTGAGTTTAACAGAGCATCAATTTGGTACTACACATAGTATAATGACACTAATATGTACTATGCACTAAAAAATTTGTAAAAAACGCAACTAGAACTAAACTTGCGGTAAATCCTACCCCTCAAAAAAATATTGTTTCACAAGTTCAAGTAAAACGTAAGCTTTTAAATTCCTGGAAAAATTACCGGAGTCATTCACCAGTTCAGGTAGAACGTGAACTTTTAAATTTATTGTAAACTCGACGAAATTGTTTTACAGGTTCAGGTAAAACATGAACCTTTTAAACTTATAGTACAATTAATGAAATCGTTTAACTTGTTCAAGTGAAACGTAAACTATTTTACATGTAACAGTCAGGGTTGGTATTGTTTCGGGTTTAGTTCAACTCAGTCAACAAAATTGTATACAAAAAGAAGTCTTTGTTTTGATAACGCAAGCTAATCCGCATTACTTGTTATCTGCGTCTCTTAATATAGATTTAATGCATTTTAACTGATAATGCAACTGAACTTGAATTACCAATAAAACTCTATTCCTTACCGAAACAATATCAACACTTTTTGCTCATTCCAAAATCATATCCGCAACGATTGCATCAATTAAAAAAAAACCTAATAGTAAAATTCTACCGTAACGCAAAGCAAATTTTAATACCTGAAACACTTTTTTTTTGTTTCACAGGCAGTATAAATTGCACACCTATGACCATTAAGATATGCTTTGTTTTTGTTTGTTAATTTTTTTTTTCAGTATGCAACAATTTCGAACGTACAACAAGAATTGTTTTTTTGGTTTTTTTTTTTTTTATACACTCATTTCCTTCGGACATTATGCATGTTGCATTCGTATTCACATTCGTTTTAATTCTACCCTAGGGTGATAGCCTTAGATTTGCGTATGTTGGTATATTAACATTATATAATGTTGCAGAGTCAAAAATATAATTTTAAAAGACAGGGTTAAGGCTACAAATACATAATTTTAGTTCAGTATTGGAACGAACTCACCCCTTTAACCGCTGATGTTCGTTATCGCAATTGGAATGGCCGCAGGCCTATATTCGCTGCACTGTGATTGTCATTGTAACTGGTTTATTGTAGCCCATATGGTCGTAGCGAATAAGGGTTGCGCTAGTATGGTTATAGCCGGTATGGACGCAGCTAATAAGGGTGCGCTAGTAGTATTATCGCCGGTATGGAAGCATCTAATAAAGATGCGCTAGTAGTATTTTCGCCGGTATGAACGCATCTAATAAAGATGCGCTAGTAGTATTTTCGCCGGTATGAAAGCAGCCGATAAAGATGCGGCTAGTATTGGGGTCGGTGGTACCGCCTGTTGTTGGTGTTAACATTAATGGCCGCAGGCCTATGTACGTGGCCCCGCTACGTGCGTTGTAACTGGTGTGGCGGTACGTCTGGTGGTTGTTGTGCTCGTGGTTGGCGCTTATGAAGGAGTTGGGGGAGGTACTACCGATGGTGATGCCCGAGGTAATAGTAGGCACCGTTGGTGGTGGTTGGCGCTTTGGTCCGAGGTAACCAAATGACCCGGGTGGCGATAAAGCTTCGTGCTGGCCTTTACGCCGGTGGTAGTGTCCTTAGTAAACGTAGAGGAAAAGGTTTATCTCGTTAAGTATGCTGCAAACGCCGGCCTGCTTCCACTGGATCTTGTGTCCACTCAACATAACCTGTACGCGTTTATGATCACCACAAAGTAGCCGTGCAAAGCGAAATTTGTCGCAAAGAACTGTTTCGGTGCTTTGCGCTATTGACTCTTTCCTCGCTTTTTTTACAGATCCTCGGGTAAGTGCACCGCCGGCGAGGATGTTTTCCGATCTTTTTTTTGTAAATTGTACGTACCTCCACACCTTATCTTGCCGGAAACTTAATTCCCTTTTTTTTCCTCCTCTAGTGATGGCCGGTCTGTCTTTTCCTTGTTTTCAATATTTTTTTTTTATCGCAACTTTCGTCACATCGCTAGGTGTGTTCGCGTGAACACGCTCCCAGGTGGATCGTAGCCGTAGACCGTAGCAGCAGATCGTAACAAAACGACGCAAAAGTCACCTTACGCGTAGTTGCTTTACGTGTTATTTATTACTAATTGAAAATGTTGGATCTTGCACAAAGTTAAACTTAGGCAAGATACATACGAGGCGTAGCTTCGTAGCTTAGGTAATACATTTTCAAATTTCTAGGATAAGTCTCTGTCTTTCATCAATCAAACGTTGTGAACCTAATTTTGCTTGATTGCAATGAAATAAAATGTATAGCCCGGTTACGTTTTAGTAAGAAACGGTAAAAAAATTTGCGTTGTGGCGAACTGAGTATCCGATAAATGAAACCAAGCAATTGTGTTAATGCTATTTTTATAGATGCTTACTTTTCCCCTAGCAGTTTAAACTTCATACGAGAGCCTAGATTCAGTAAGTGTGAGTTTTGAACTCAGACTAAAAATCAAGCGTCTTAAAAGTTTCAACTGTATAATAACTGAATACCGATCGAAATATCTAGCCACTTAAACAAGTCTTATTTCTGATGAGTCCGTTGTTTCATCAAAAATTAATGACAATGTGTTTGCCCGAACATTCAACACTTCCATTTTTTATGCCTCGCCTAAATTATCTCCCACCTGAAATGTCATTGCTCTGCTACATTTGGGGACGGATATTAGTATCACTAATCTGATACTAAGTAAATAAAGGCACAACAACAATAAAGTAAGTTGCCACACTTGGTACGTATACAAATCAATCATCATTTACACACATATGTACATACAAGACAACGAAGAGATTCTCGCAAACACATGTAATTATTAGCCGAAGTAGTACTCACATATATACACGCATATGGCTATGCGAGAGACTCTAAATTATAAATATACATGTACATATATGGCTGGTAACCAAGCATGGAGTTCGTGAAGTTACTAGACCTTAGGAGAAATGGATGAACGAGAAAACAGAGAGTATAAAAGCAGCGAAAGCTGAGTAGTCAGTAATCGGTTTGATTTAAGCATGCTATTGGTTGTGAATTTAAGTGTTACTGTGAAGAACTTTCAAAGTAGTCTAATAAAGACCATTTTGCATTATTGAATATTGGAATTATTTATTCAACTGTTTAGCGATTCGAACGTTAGCAGAAGGTGGAAAAAGCGGAATTTTTCTAAATTTGTTGCAATATTATTTATAGAGCAATTTTCTTGGTAAGAATTCCATTGGAGTTAATTGAAAATTATATGTGGATAATAGATTAGCTGAAAATTTTATTAGCAGTATTTTGAATTTTTCTTTCAGTTTAAGTGAAAAAGAAATAAACGTACCACAACCGTGCCGAAAAAACCAAAATTGAGAAAAGGGGACCAGCGGCCCATATGGGGTTGGAAGGGACCATTTTTTTTTTCCAAATGGAATGAAGTGGCAACCGTGTTCCCAAATGCAAGCTTCCACATCAAATACATATACATATAAGTACTTCAACATTACGAAATACATTGACCATCACAATACCACAGATTAAGTATAAAATTTCACAAAATCAATACATTTTTTTGAAAAATCACACCGAATAACTGCAGTCATTGTTTACGAATTTAGAAACAATGAGAATGGCAAATACGAACATGTATGAAATGTAATGTCAAAACGGATATGCACATGGTTGTATTTATATGCACGAAAATGCTTTAAAAATGCATAAAATTCTTAAAATAAAGTTGAAAAAAAACTGATAAAAAGTTTAATATAAATAAAAAGATTCTTTTAATAACAAAAAAACGCTTTATATATTCTATATATACATACATTCGTAAGGATTATCTCACTTTAAAATTTAAGCTAAATAAACTAAAGTTTTTTTGAAGCTGAGTCGAGAACTGTGCGTGCGAATGTGCGAATTTTCACCGATCAGCTGTTAGTTGTGCTACTTGGTAAGATTTACAATGTTGGCGATATTTATTCATAAAGCGACATTTCTTCATTCGGTTGTGTTTACTTTTAGCTAGTTTGCTCTTTCAGGCGACATTAGTTTGAATTGATATTTTTATAAACGGCATTTTGATCTGGTTGGCTGCGAAAATTTGGTTGTATTAATTTATTAAAAATCCGTTTTAATATCGAGTGAAAGATGAGAGCAAATTATAGCAAAAAAAAGAAGTGAAATGTGGCAATTTTATGAGCCCATAAATGAAACGCATGCAAAGCCCGGTGATAATTGTAAAAGTCCCTGTTCATATAAATATTTCATGAAGTATATAAAAGAGATTAAATGACTGAATTTTTTATTTTTAATTACAAATGACGCCAAATAGACCTGGGTCTTTAGACTTAGGTCTAAGATTGGTTGCCTGTGTAATTCCTAAGTTAACACTTCTAGGCAGTATCCGTTAGCAGTTTTATAAAATTTGTGTTTTTGATGGAAAAATAAAAGAATTATAGAAATATATATCACTCGTCCCATTGTAAACAGATGTAACTCAAAATTTAAGTTTTTTGGGAGAATGCAATACAAGTTTTGTCATATTATATGATTGAATTCTCCGGCTAATTTCTAGGGCACTGAAGTGGGTGGCTAATTTTCTGTCAAATAATATTTTTATAATAGGTTGAAGAATTTGTTATATTTTTTCCTCTGCATTTTTCATTAAAAATTAATTCACTTTACTTTAAAAACATTATGCAGCCAAACACAAATTTCAGAATAAATTCATACGGAGTATTTCTGAATACATCGGTGTAGTATAAAAATAATAGTAATGAATCATGTTTTTATGGTGTTACATATACAGATTTATTTCGGGTTGACTCATCTTACATTTAAAAATCAAAGCATTTTAAATTAGCAAAATTTATAAAACAAAGATGCATAGACATCTATTTCCGCTAGTTTCATCTCATTGAGTGTAATACGAGACCGAACATAATGTCGTCAGCCAGTTAATAATATTGTATCATAATACCTCAGAAAATTAGAATCTCACATTACATCAGTTTACAATAAAAGGTACATATTTTTTTCTTTTTATTCCAATTTTGGTTCATATATTCTGTATACTACACTAAATTAATGTATAACATTCAATCTACTCCGGTAAACAAACTTAAACATTCCTTCTTTATATCATCACCATCATTATTTCACTGATACTTCAAAATCGCCGTATCGGCCATCACTAACGGGTACCCAAATGCTTACCCAGGGACGTCCAGTCCCAGGGCCACAACAGCAATTACGTCCTGGCCTCCTTCAACTCCGACCTACTCACCTATCACTTACCCCCAGAGTGACGACGTCTCCCCCGTTGCACTTCAGAATTCTGCAGTTAAACTGTAATGGGTTAACTGGGAAGATCACGGAGATAGTTGACTTCATGCAGCGGCATAACATCCGCATTACAGCGATCCAAGAGACCAAAAACACTGCCTAAAGGTTACTCACTGGAAGAAAATACAGGCCTGCCAAAATACTGCCCTCAGAACCGCTGCGGGCTGTCTTCTTATGTCCACCTACACAATGAGGCGAGAGTACTCCCCATTAGGGAGAGAAATAAAATGCTAAACAAACAGTTTCTGTTGAATACCCAGAAACCTTGGCATCCCAACGGACATCTGATTGATAAAGCTACACCTCCCAGGGGCTTAACGTGTCATCTAAAAAAAAAAATACGGCGACAGTTTCATACATATCCCTACCGCCAAAAGAAAATTTAAAACATGTTTGAAAGCAGCTATGTGCTATAAAACGGCACAAACATTTATCACGTCGTAATGGCTTAAAAACATGATTTTTTCCTTCACACATCAATAACATACCTTCTATAAAATATTTCAAAAATACGATATTTGCAAAATTTTGCAAATGGACACCAGAAATAAGTTTTTTTTGATCTTCTGAAAAGTTACTCAAAAACACATAACTGTTTTTGTGAGCGCAGCGACGATATATACTTTCGCTTTTGAAAGCTAGGCCTCTTTCACCCAAAAATGAAATAGTGTCCAAAATTCTATATAAAATTGCTTTCCACTTTTGAGTTTCAGTGATTGGCTGTTCATTAATAACTGTATCAATTGTAGCCTCCTTTTGAATTAGATTTTGTAAAGATCGCCATTGGATATAACATTTAATGTGATCTTGAGTGTTTTCCTGTGATGGCAGTTTATCTTATAGCTGCTTCCATATCTGGAGTTTCGAATATCCGGCAGGACAACCAATTTTAGGTCAATTTAAAGTATTGGTGCTAAACAGACGACATGGTAGGCAATAAAAAACATTGCTACTGGCACTCCACACTAACCAGTCACGCTCCACTTTCTCCCCATTTGGCAAGATTCTGTTTAACAATGAGGTAGGAAATGCCTCGTCATGACAATCACGTGGACAAATAACAGGACACTTTTAAAGACCTCGAGGAATTATTTCGTTGACTTCTTCAGATCTCCAAAACCCCATTATTCACGGTACCGATATCGAAGTCGTTTAAAAAATCTGGACTTTGATACAGACCTGGTGGTATTGTTGGAAGACTTTTTGAAGATAAACCTTCATCAGTGTCACCACGAAAACTTTACGATTTCGGATTCATGTAAATATACATTTTTTTGATGTTTTTATTGTCTCCTCACTGTTCGTTGGCAATTACTGCATATCAAAATTTATATTATTTCTCAGCCGTTCAATGTCTCTTTGGCTCTCCTCTAACGGCGTTGGTAAGTGCGTTAAGGATAGCCATAATAATTGAAAATTGGCCACCTGGAGCACCATCTGGCACCACCCTCTACTTCCATCTTATCACCCTGCGATCTTAAATTACAGTTGGCGCCACCTGTCATATTTACAGCAGTCTATTGTTACTTACGTAGAGAAATTACTAAGTGACAAAAGTTAGGTTACCTACCAATACTGCCAAAGAATTGCGCGATATCCTGCCTTTGCCAACCTTTTCACAGTCCCGCCAACTTAACTCGCTGCCGCCATACGGCTTCACAACAACTATAGAATCTGACTTTACTGTAAAGCTAACCGAAGACACGTTATTTCGAGAACAATGATTTGGAAAGATGTAAATATTAAATTGAAATTGTATTATGCACCTTTATTTAAGTTATTAAAATATGCAACTGAAATTGTTGTTATATGTATAGTATATGAATATTAGTTGCTGATGACCCTCTGGCTGGTTGCTCCTTGTAAAAATTGAAAATTTACGATTTGGCCACACACGCTTATACGGATTACATACGCGACAATTTAAAGTTAATTTTGAAACCTCGCTTAAATCTGGGTTTCAGTTATTTAAAATTTTTATTGATAGTTTTCAGTTTTATTTTGATTATCAATTTGAGTAACACCGTTTGTTTACTTTTCCGGTTATAAAATGCTTATTACCACTTACAAATCAATTGGCCGTCCGATTGCATGCTACGCGTACCCGATATGGTCCCCAAGCGTAAAGCTTACTCACTGGAAGAAAATACAGGCCTGTCAAATCGTTGCCCTCAGAACCGCTACGGGCAGTCTTCTTAATTATGTCCTCAGAACACAGCCTACACAATGAGGCGAGAGTACTCCCCATTAGGGAGAGAAATAAAATGCTGAACAAACAGTTTCTGTTGAATACCTAGAAACCTGGGCATCTCAACAGACATCTGATTGATGAGCCCACACCTACTAGGAGCTTAAGAGGTCATCTCCGCAGGAGATATTATTAATGGGATCTCCTCCTTGCAATCCTCTAAGAAAAATTACATTGTTGGTTTGACCCCTTTTTTTGTTAAAAAATTGCCGTAGTTCTCTGTCCGTTCCACTTTGTCTTATATCTCGCTGTCTTTGGGCACCTTCATTGGTCGATGGAAATTGGCATCTATCATTGCAATATTTATGTCGGGAAATAAAAACGAAGTCACAAACTATAGACCAATCTCTAAACTCTCAACTTGCTCCAAACTTTTTCGAAAAAGTAGTTAAAGACAAGTAAGCTTTTTATATAAAAGGGATAATTGATCCTTGCTAGCATCGGTTTTTTTGCAGGTCGTTCAACTATCTATCAAATCTTGCTGCTTTTTCTCAGTTCTGTGTTTCTGCCTTCAAGGAAGGGTATCAAGTTTATACCATGTATACCGATTTTTCTAAGGCTTTTGATACAGTTTCCGACAACTTATTACTTTTAAAACCTAAAGATATATGTTTTCTTCCATTCCGCATCTGTCTTGGCTGAAAACATACCTGTCAAATAGAACGTATTTTGTTGAAATTGAAAATATGAAGTCATATGAGTTTTTAGCCACATCCGGAGTGCCACAAGGTAGCATCCTTGGCCCAATTATTTTTTAATCTTCATCCATGACGTTGATTTATGTCTAAAATACTCAAAATACTTACCGTATGCAGATGACTTAAAACTGTATAGAAAGATAACATGTCCATCAGATACATTACTCTTGCAGGATGATTTAAATTCTCTTAATTCCTGGGCTCTCTAAAATAATCTGCGCCTTAATATAAGTAAATGTTGCCATATGATATTTTTTAAATCTATAAGTACGCTTTCGGCAACACTATATCTCAAGTATAGATCTTGTTTCGGTTAATGAATTTCGTGATCTCGGGATAATTTTTGACTCTCCTTTCACTTTTTTTAACCATGTGAACTATATCATACGAAGACTTATGCTTAGCTTTTTTAAGGTGGTACGCGAAGGACTTTAAGGACCCATATACTAGGAAAATTTTGTATAGTTCTTTAGTGCAATCTAAGTTAGAGTATGAATCTGTCATTGGAGTAACCACACGCGCGGCGATAATTCAAAGGTTTCAACGCAAATTCATTCGATTCGCTCTTCAACCTCTCTATTTTTATAATCCGTTGCCTCCATATATTTCTAGGTGCATGCTTATAAACATTTTGCCGCTTGAAGCCAGACGATCTGTTCAAACATAATGTTTATCTTCGACATTATCGCTGGTATAGTTGATTGCCCAGCCCTTCTTGGACAAATTTGTTTCAATGTTCCCAATAAAACTCTACGTTCTTATAATATATTTTACACTGAAGTTCGGATATCTAAGTATCTTAATTTTGCACCTCTCGTTAGAGGACTTAAAGAGTTTAATCGGATATCTAGAAGTCTGGATCTTGACTTCACGTTGTCAAGACCTTTGTATAAGTTGCTGATTAAGTCTAACTACCGAGCAAATACAACTGTTTCTTGAATTCGTTGTTAATTAGTTTCAAGTTATTTTTTAATAATATTGTAAATCTAGTCAGTGAGGTCTTTTTCCGTTGACTTAATAAAGATATTGTAACGAATGTTTGGGCAGGATGCCTAACTTTTCCGCATCTGATTGCGAGCCCCCTAATGCAACTCTGCGATTCGATACTCGACTTTAACTTATAGCCACCCACACCTTTACCATCACATGCATGTGCATGCATTTACATGCACGTGTATGTGTGCTTTTTGTCAGCACTCATGCATATACATGTCGGGGTTGATGTGTGGGTGCCTTTCCCCTCCAAAACGGAGAATTTTGCGGGTCAACGGTTGTCGCTTTCTATACAACCGGCCTCTTGGATTTCAACAGCCGTTCTGTAAGCATCTGCCGCTAGCGATCTCTGACACATCTTGGCGATTACAACAAACCATAACAACAGCTATACCACAAAAGCTGTGAGAACGTTTATTATACTTTATATCAGCGTGCAAAACCACAGAGAAAGCGACAGCCAGCTGAAGCCACTGCAACACATAAAGTCATCTTGGAACATCAGCACCAGCGTATCGCCAAATAAAAGTAAGTGCAATATTTTCATTTTCATTTTCATTTCATTTATTCGGTGAGAATACATTAGTACAGTAAGACAAATTGTCTTTTGTAGTACAACAAACATAATTCATATAATTCATTTAAATAAATAAATAAAAGATGCTAGAAAACAAGAATATCAAAACAATACTACAAAATTTTAAATTTTTTTTAAATTTTAAATTTTGGTTAAATTAGATTAAGATAAGATAAAAATAAAATAAATGCCCAGTTTAAGTTTGTTGACTAGAAAAATAACTTGCCACAATTTTTTTTGGTTATAACAAATCATTATTTTGATCGTCATTGGTTTCTTCTAATTGAATTTGTCCGTTGTTGCTACCATCGACAGCTTCGACTACATATTCGTTGGAAGTGTAAGAGGATGCTCCTCCATTACTAGCGTTGTCTGTTGAATTAACATGCCACCTTTTATACACAAAGGTCTGTGCATCTTTAACCAAAATCCAAAAAATATCATCTCTAACATCCCAACGATCGATTTTGGATAATTAGGGCAGCAAATGAAAACATGTTGCCTTCTTTACATTCCGCTAACACCACTGACAATGCACTATTTGCATTGGATCATCTGAGTTGTTGTTACAAAAATTACGAACCTTGGTCAACTCTGCCAAGCCACGCCTATCACGATCATGGCCGGCATCTCGCAATATTTTTCTACCGGTCAACATTTCAGAGAGCTTAACACGTGTCTCGGCACTGAGCTCATCAAGTGGCGTATCCACAAGCATACATGCTTCATCACTGCAATTGCATGTCTGTCCCTTCCCCGAGTATGGTAGCATGCTATCCATGCTTTATAACAAGCGTTATCTGCGACGATATCATAACCAATATGTCGTTGCAGTGGAGCAGCCTCTGTAAAAGGCAGCATCGTCGAAACATGGAACATGATTTCACATTCCTTGGAGACCTCATAAACAGCCGTATCCCCTGTATGCCCCTTCTGTATATCAAGACCACCGCGGTAACCCTTGTGAGCTGTCAACTTTATAAGTTGGCCCAGTATATCTAAGAATTCTTCAAATGCAGGCGAGGAGTTGTTGTTGCTGAATAGCTCTTCTTCTGTGGTCTTGCCATATCTTTGGTAAAATACACCGAACTTAAAATTTGACACTAAAATATGCTCATCATAGGTGCCAATTAGCTGTGATGCTTTTGGACACAATATCGGTAGAAAGCTCTCAACTGTGAGTTGATCATTTAAAAATCGTACCATCTTTGCTGGTGTCGGATTTGGAGTCATACATGACATTGGTAAAGGGCTCATGCATTGTACCAGTGCGCTGGCGCAATAAAATGCGAGCATGTTCTTGATTTGCTACATTCTCTGTTTTTATGGATATCAAAATTGGTCCAGGTTGTTCGTCTTGAGCGACGAGATTTGCGTGTTTTTTTTTCGCTTATTTTTGTAGGAATGGGAAGCCGACAAAAATTGCTTTGACCCAAGCACTATGATAAAACCTGCAAAGAAAAAATTCATTAATACAGTGATTAAATGGGCATCGCAAAAGTGTGACAACTGACAGCGCGGCCGACGCCGCAATTGGAGCACCCCTTTTGTGATGCCGGTAACCAAAAAACAAAAAAACAACGATAACCCCGATGTCCTGTCCCGTCTGCACCTGAAAAATAAAAGGAAATTAATTACTATTAAGAAAACAAAAGAAAATTTATTTATAATATGAAATAAAGGATATTACTTAATAATGTAATATAATATATCAAATGAACAAATATTAAAACTAACTTACCATTTTCCTCCTCAATTATCCATGCGCCGTACTCCAAGCGCCGTAGTAAAACGAAGTGAAAGAACGAGAAAAAAATCATTAGATTTATTTACCGCTTCTTTCAATTCATTGGAATGCTACATTCTATACACGGGTGTGTATGAATGTTCATTTGTAACCAACGTATGTACATAGGTATGGCAGAGTTGCCATGTTACCTAACGCGACCACCAAATGGTCCGTTTCACAACGCCTCTGTCAGGGTTCAGACACTCATTTTCCCTTTACCCAGGAAGACCACGATCCAAATAAGAAGATCGACATTATTTGTGAACCATTAAATTTTATTCTATAAATAACATAACTTAACCATAACTTAATCCAATTCATAAATACAAAGAAAAACGATATTCAAATGTTAAAATTCAAAAAAAATTATTTTGACTCGTGAAAACCCCAGAACTCCTATCCCTAATGCATCCGTTTTCGGTGCAGGGATAACGCAGCCGAAGACGCATACCGCTTTAGACAATCCCCGCACCGGTACGGGTAAAAGCCCATATGCCCATTTAAATGGGCAATCAAACTCGTGAAAGAGCTTAGTGCCCGCTGGCTGGCACACGTGGCAACTAAACTGCCAATGGGGCACTGGATCCTGGTGCGGCCGCCACACCCATAACACTCCTTCACACCCGCGGTAAAATGTGGAGTACCACGTCGTGCCTCTCCCGCGCACCCTCACGACGATGGGCGTCCGCCTAGCACGCAGCACCCCGGGGTCGGCGCGTCGCAGCTCTTCCCTCACTGCATGCTGCAGGACCTCGACCGGCGCAAAACATGGCCATGAGCCCCTTCCCCGCTCCGCACAACGGATGTCCGCGACCACCTCAATGGGTTCCGCATCCCCCTCCGCAGATTCCAGTGTCAAACATATATATTGCCGCGGGTCCATTTGACACTGAAAAGAGAAAAGAAAGAAAATATAAAACCCATTAGAGAAAAAATTATTAAAAATCCGTTAAGAATTTGTCATACTTACGTTTTTAGTAGCCTGAGAATCCGTTGGCAAATAACAAGGTGGTGAATATAATTTATCCAACGCACTCCTACATTAATGTACCCTGGAAAATTCCTGTTACTGGTGAACCACTGGACGGTGTAGCATTAAGTGTCTAGGCCCACCTATGCAATACATTTTGCGGCACTACGCATCATGAACTCCTATGCAATACATTTTTAACAGCTCAATCATATTACAATATGATACAAATTATTGACCTAACACAGCGGTTACCTACCATCAATGGAATGCCGAATATGAAACTCTTGTCTGTTCACAAATAATAAATTCTGCTTATTATCAATTTTAGTTTCTCACCAAAATATTTACATACAGAATATCGATTTGCTGACGAATGCATACATATTTACATATATGCATAGCATGCATACAAATCTACATGCATGCAGACTATGCATACAAATCTACATATATACATAGCGTTCATACAAATCTACATGTATGCAGACTATGCATACAAATCTACAGGTAAGCATACCATGCTTACAAATCTACATGTATGCATACCGTGTATACAAACTTACATGTATGATTAGTGTTAATACAAATGTACATATTTTTAGTATTAAGGTAATTATGAATGTGTAGGTTAAGAATGTATCTATAAAAGAAAACAAATTTGTTTAATAAATTAATTGATGTTCAGACATTCAAACCACAAACATTTCGTTTTCTAAATTTAAATATTTCATGGCGATCCTGCCAGCCTGATCTTCAATTAGTTGAAAATTTGCTCATTAAGCAAAATTTGCTAGATCTTGCTGAACAGATATCCTGCTAAGTTTTTAGTCAAATATTAAAATATTAAATATATTACAAAAATTAATGGGCGCACATTAGTGCCAAAGAGGACTACCAAAAAGTCCTAGCAATATAATTTTTACACTAATCAAGAGCACTGGCGAATATTTTACTTGGACAAGAAGCATGAACGGATATTACGTTTTTTTAAAAAACATTTCAATCAAACTGGCGACACACAAATTTGGACGCAGCTGATTGCGCATAGAAGAAGTGGAATAACATTTCAACCAAACTGGCGACACGCAAAATTGGATACAATTGGATGCGCATAGAAGAAGTGGAATAATATTTCAACTCGACAGACGGTATACAACTTTGCACTACGATTTAAACTGGCATCATGATTGGCGAAAAGCGGCATATCATAAGTATATTTAGAAAAAAATTGGGCGGCCTTTATGGACGCTAAACTATGAGCAAAAACGAAAGTTCTTGCTTAGGAATTTTTTTAAAAAAATAGGACTTATAATTAATAAAAAAAAATAGGAACAATATATATATGTAGAATTTTGAACAATTTTTTTTAATTCAAACCAAAAAAAAAAAGAAAAAGCTCAGCTATCTCCTTTAGTATGCAAGAAATAAAAACTGAGGAAGATTTTCATAAAATCTTTAAAAAGTGCGAAGACAACATTAAGGAATTTATAAAAATCGCAGAAGAAGTTAAAAAGAAATAAAACAGCTAAGCAAGGTCCAACACCGATTACAATAAATGAGTATCGGCGACGAAACAAACTTTACAAGAAGGAAGAAATTCCTATAATACCATCCCCGACAATGAAAAGAAGAAGAAAACGGGGAGGTAAACAATTTAAAAAAAAGAAGGAAATAGCTGAAACTTTTAAATTATTAAATATTACAACTAATAAGGAAGATAGAATAAAATTAAAAGAAAAAATTAGAGAATTAAGAAATAAAATATAAATAAAAATATTCTCAGTACAAATGAACGTAAACATTTTCTCAGTAAATTGGAATGATTAGCTCGTCCTCATAAAAACCCTCCAAATTTAGAATTTTTTTTTCTCACTCATGCTTCCCCAAGATAGAAATGAACAAATGGGAACAAATCTTTGAAGCATTATCCGAAGAGAAAATTAAGGCAGAAAAAGCATACAAGTGCATAAATAAAAACATCACGATAAAGCCAGAAACTATAGTGAAACACTTAAACACGATCGTAGAAGCCCTAAATAATATAGGACAGGTAATCAATAGGGTAAATAATATACTCACTAAAGAACACCAAGCAGAAGCATACCAATTCTTTTCCCACGTACGAGACAAATTGGTATCCTCTTTAGCTAGATACAGCATAGAAATAACTATACCAACTATAGTAGAAGAAAAACTCCGAATTGACTTTAACTCAATTCTAATTGAATTGTCCCAAATTCGCACCCTATCACCAGCATTGAGTCACACTTGGTCAATAGAAGAAAATAAACTACTAGAAATCCCACTCATAAATATCACAATGCCACAAACCGTAGTAGAATTCATCAAAACCGCCTCATCAGTGCTGCCGGAGTTTGACGGCAAGCCTGAAAATTTGCATAGTTTCTTAGATGCCCTCGATATCCTCGACCAAATCAAGGATAATCATGAAGCCATAGCTATAACCATGATAAAGACTAAGCTAAAAGGCACGGCAAGATATTTCATAAGTAATGAGAATACAATCGCACAAATAAAACTAAAATTAAAAACTGCAATCAAAGGCGAATCAGTAGAAGTTTTGACAGCAAAACTTCTGAATATCCAACAGCGTAGCAAAACTGCAAATCAATACACTGAAGAGATAGAAAAGATAACTAGGTCATTGGAGGGAGCCTATATCTCGGACGGATTAAACCCAGAGTTGGCAACAAGATATCCTACCCAAGCAGCAGTCAAAGCTATGTGCAAGAACTGCTCCAATGATAAAGTGAAAATGATTATGCAAGCGGGAACGTTCACAACAATGAACGACGCAATTTCAAAATTCACAAACAGCTGCACGGAAATCACAGGCAGCTCGAACACAATTTTAAATATCCGGCAACAAAATCAATATCGAAGTAATTTCCGTGGAGGTTGCCGAAGTAACAACTATGGCAATTACCGAGGCAGAAGATTTAGACCACAGCCGATATACAATAATAATTCGAGGACAAATAATAATGCCCAAAGAGGAGCACAAACCCAAAATGACAACAGACAGTACAATCAGACGCGTAACGTGCGAAATTGTACCCAGCAGTAAAACCAAGAAACTCCACTTCAAAATCAGTAGATAGGAAAATATGTGTACTAAATTTACACTTAAATAATTATATATCTACAAAAACATCATTAAATAACTCAATTTAAAATTTTTTAGTAGACGCAGGAGCAGATATCTCCATAATTAAAAAGTATCAAGTACTTAATAATAAAAAAATAAATACAGAACAAATAACAGACCTAAAGGGCATTGGTCAGGGTATAACCAGTACATTAGGCACAATTAAACTGATTTAAAAGGCGATGACCTTCTAATTTATCATAAATTTCACGTCGTAGAAGACGACTTTCCAATACCGTGCGATGGAATAATAGGTTTGGACTTTATAAAGAAATATAATTGTATTCTAGATTATGGCAAAACAGAGGATAAACTAATCCTAAGACCATATGACTTTCCCCAAACAATCACAATGTACCAAACAAATTACCTGTCTGCTAACACAATTACGATCCCTGCTAGAACTGAAGTCATTAGAGAAGTAACAGTAAACACGGATAATAAAACCATCTTCATATCCCATCAACAATTATCTGAAGGCATTTTCATAGCGAACACAATCACAAATAAAGAACAAACTTTTGTCAGAATTATAAACACCACACATAAAAACACAACTATTCAAAATTACAAAATACATACTGAAAATTTAGATGGCTACAATTAAAACAAACACACACACTAAACAGATTAATAACACAGAAAAATTAAAGATATTAACTAAAAATTTCCCGAAATCTGTCAAATCACAACTAACCTCATTATGCACAGAATTCATAGACATATTTGTACTGGAAACAGAACCGATTTCCTCTAATAATTTTTATAAGCAAAAATTACACATGAAAGATGACACACCAGTATACATAAAAAACTATAGATTGCCCGAGACACAAAAAGGGGAAATAAGGAAACAGGTTAATAAATTGATCGAAGATGACATTATAGAACCCTCAATATCAGAGTATAACAGCCCAATTTTACTGGTACCTAAAAAATCACTACCAGGCAATACTGAAAAAAGATGGAGACTGGTTGTTGACTACAGACAAGTAAACAAAAAACTAGCAGCGGATAAATTCCCACTTCCAAGAACTGACGATATTTTAGACCAACTTGGAAGAGCAAAATATTTTTCATGCCTTGACCTTATGTCAGGTTTCCACCAAATAGAAGATTCTAGAGATATAACCTCGTTCACAGCAGAAAATGGTACATATAGATTTAAAAGACTACCCTATGGATTAAATGTAGCACCAAACTCATTCCAAAGAATGATGACGCTGGCATTTGCAGACCTCAAACCATCACAAGCATTTCTATATATGGATGATTTAGTTGTACTAGGGTGTTCAGAAAAACACATGCTGAAAAACTTAAGAGATGTTTTCTCTACTTGTTGGAAATACAACTTAAAATTGCACCCAGATAAATGCCTATTCTTCAGCGAAGAGTTAACTTATTTAGGACATAAATGCACAAACGAGGGAATACTACCCGACCCAAGCAAATTTGAAACAGTTCAAAATTACTCAACACCAAAAACAGCAAATGAAGTTAAAAGATTCGTAGCGTTCTGCAATTATTACAGAAGATTTGTACCGAATTTCGTAGAGTACTCAAGAAAATTAACTAGGCTTTGCAAAAAGAACATTTCCTTCGACTGGCAGAAGAATGTCAAAAAGCTTTTGTCTATTTAAAGGAAGCATTAATCAGCCCAAAACTTTTGCAATACCCCGACTTCAATAAAGAATTCTGCATAAAAACAGACGCTAGTGGGTATGCTTGCGGAGCAGTCCTTAGCCAAGAACATGACGGCAAACAGTTACCAATTGCTTACGCTTCTACATACATTCTACCATACCATTCTAACATACCTTTTCTCGATGAAAAGCCCTTCATCTAAGTTAACACGAATAAGACTTGATTTAGAGGAATATGATTTCGAAGTGGAGTACATTGCTGGAAAAGAAAATCACATGGCGGACGCATTGTCTTGCATTAACATAACAAATTTAAAAGAAATGTCAGTGGAAGCATGCAAAATAATGAAAGTCACAACTAGATCAACAGCTAAAAATATAAAAAATAATGCTAAAATTCAAGAAAGTCACACTGAGAACCCCAAAATATATGAAGCACTAAATAAATTTGAAGTAAAAAGACATGTCAGGCTCGTTTCCAATCCCCCGAAATTATATTTCAAAAAGGGAAAGAAAACTTGTAGCACTATAAATACAAGCAACCTAATTGTAGATGATAAAATTTACTTAGGAAATTCTTTATCAGGCTCGAAAAAGAAGCCGCCAATTTAGGACTTGAAAAGATACAGTTGTCCTTAGGGGACAAATTGTTTAAAAGTAATTATACTCGAGTAGGCAAATTTATAGAATTAGGAAATAGGGTTCTCAAAAAATTAACAATTGCACTAACCCCAGAGGTTGTGTACGTGACTAGTCCCGGGAAAATTAGAGAAATTCTGCAGAAATATCATGACGATCCTATTAGTGGTGACCACCCAGGAATAAATCGCATGATAAAGAAAATCAAACAAAGCTATTGCTGGAAAAATATGTGAGGTGACATAAAGAAATACGTAAATAACTGCATCCACTGTAAGAAGAATAAAACAAATAAGCATATAAAAGGGCCAATGACAGTAACGGAGATACCTCCCCCGATGTACGAATCCTTAAACGAGAATAAAATAAGTCCAGTATATAATCACGAGGCATATGATAAGGAAATTAAATATAGACTTCAAATAGCACAACAAAGACCTAGAAAATTAGTGAAAGAAGCTAAAGAAAAACAAAGTCACTTACGACAAAAGTAGCACCAGTAAGGAAATAAAATTAGGAGATTTAGTATTAGTAAGAGAAGAAGCTAGCCATAAGCTAGATAATAGATACAAAGGAAGTTATAAAGTAAAAAGTATAAACAAAAATAATAATTATACGTTAATACCTAATAGTATAGGAAATAGAGATAGTACAAACAAAACTAAAGAAATAATAGTCCATAAGAATAGACTTAAACCCATTTAAAATATCTTTTGTTAATTTAAAACATATAATCATTCCAATTTACCCGATCAATTAATAAAAGATTATAAAAACAAGCGGATTTTAGATGGGTCGACACATTTAGAATCCGGCAATAAAACAAATAAAATAAATAAAATAAGTAAAATTTAAAAGTTTATATACCTAAAAATTTAAAATTTTGAAAAAAAGGGACTTGTACAAAAACAAAAAAAATATATGTAATATGTATATAATAAAAGGATGAAGGTCAGCAAATCAGAAATTAAATCCAAAAACTCTTTCAATACAATATTAAGTTACAGTAAAATATAAAAATCATCTGAATGCAAACAAAGAGTCTTATACAATTGTTCACAAAACAATTATATAATCCTCTTTTACTAAGGCGGATGGTGTAGCATTAAGCGTCTAGGCCCACCTATGCAATACATTTTGCGGCATTACTCATCATGAACTCCTATGCAATACATTTTTAACAGCTCAATCATATTACAATATTATACAAATTATTGACCTAACACAGCGGTTACCTAACATCAATGGAATGCCGAATATGAAACTCTTGTCTGTTCACAAATAATAAATTCTGCTTATTATCAATTTTAGTTTCTCACCAAAATATTTACATACAGAATATCGATTTGCTGACGAATGCATACATATTTACATATATGCATACACATCTACATGCATGCAGACTATGCATACAAATCTACATATATGCATAGCGTGCATACAAATCTACAAGTATGCAGACTATGCATACAAATCTACAGGTAAGCATACCATGCTTACAAATCTACATGTATGCATACCGTGTATACAAATTTACATTTGTGATTAGTGTTAATACAAATGTACATATTTTTAGTATTAAGGTAATTATGAATGTGTAGGTTAAGAATGTATCTATAAAAGAAAAATAATTTGTTCAATAAATTAATTGATGTTCAGACATTCAAACCACAAACATTTCGTTTTATAAATTTAAATATTTCAACGGTAACCGGCAATATAACAACGGCAGTCTCATTAATGCTGTGAGGGGGCAGGTCTTGTTGTTTTCAACAACAAACATCACAAACAAACATTATAAGGATTCCGTACAAAAACAATGCGAGTCCCGAAATTGGAAAAAGCCAACTGTTTCTACTGGCTTAGTGTGCTATTGCCCCAGTGACCTAGTTTGTTTTTCAAGGAAAAGCAAAGACATATATGTATATATATATTCGCACGCCACAAACTCACCATACCAGCTATCAGCTGACCAATAAATACACGACAGGGTTGCATGTTACATTTAGCATAATGATACGTGCAGATAGAACGCGTCGTGGAGAACGCATCGCCAATCTGCAAATTCATGTCAGGTTATGGTAAATAACGCATCTCCGCTTGGTAAAAATTGAATTTAATATCCCGGGTTGAACCATCCACTTCATATAAGCACAGGCAGCTGGTGGACTTCCGAATTTAATCGCGATTTTCGCTATTCGTCATGAGCTGTCGCACAAAATTAAATGCATAACTTCGTCGGCCTCCACGCTCCGCTAAAACTCGCTCTATTCATCTATTTTAACATACGTTTGTTAATAAAATAACACTCTTTTCACACGCAATAATGAAACATCTACTGCCTAACTTAAATACGCAATGATCTGGGTGGGTGGCTTGGAATCACGTCTGTTCCAACCTCCCACACACCGCAATCTTATTGGTTGTGTTAAATATGCATAATCTGCCCGAAATCACGTCCACCACCATCGGACTGAGGATACAATGCAGTTGTCCGTGTTTTTCGAATGCCCAATGATTTACACATTTCTTGGAACACATCTAATTCAAAATTCCTGCCTTGATCAGAATGTAACTCCATTGGTACACCATACCTTGCAACCCAATCTTTTGTAACCACTTCTGCTAATGTTTCCGTTTCTTGGTTTGGGATTGGGTATAACTCTGCCCATTTGCTGAAATAATCCATAACCACAAGTACGTATTTGTTTCCGCGGTTGCTAGTAGGAAATGGACCTGCGACATCCATGCGATCCTTTCAAAGGGTGCACCTGAAATATACTGCTTCATCTGGCCATGACTTCGTGTTGGGCCCTTTCGCTCTATTGCAAACCTCGCTGTTGGCAATCCAATCAGTGGCCGACTAACGGCAACCAACCTAATAGAATCTCTGCTTAATTTTCTCGAGCGTCTTCGCGATTTCAAGATGACCTCCATTTGGATCATTATGCAGCTCCCTGAGCACGTGAGGAATCCTCTTTCTGGGAACAACTATCAGTTTCTTCTGGCATTGACCATCCTCACTCTCCCATACTCGATGCAAGCAACCGGATATCAATATCAATTCTAAACAGTTCCACTGTGCCCAATATGACTTCACAATGGGACTCTCTGCTGACATCTCCTCTCTGTTTGGTCTTTCGTTTCGTTCGAGCCCTTGTATAACATGTGAAAGATCTGTATCTTCTAGCTGACACTTTCTTAGTTGTTCCTTGTCCCATTAATCCGTACACGTTATAGTCATTAGCCGGACATCTATAACGTCTTTTTTAGCCTCGGAATTTGAACAGTGCTTGCATTCCAAACTAAATGATCTTCGTGACATTGCATCAGCATTTCCATTGGTAATACCTTTTCGATGCTCAATGGTAAAGTCACAGCTTTGTAGTCGCTCGATCCACCGTGCCAATTGTCCTTCCGGATTACGGAACTGCAGAAGCCATTTCAACGCTGCGTGATCTGTCCTGACGCGGAATCGCTGGCAGTAGAGGTATTTGTGAAATGCACTCTACCAATGCCAACAGCTCTCTCCGTGTAACGCAATAGCTCCTCTCTGGTTCTCCAATCGAACGGCTGTAATATGCAACTACATTCTCCTGTCCATCGACCAGTTTTGATAAAACGTCTCCTATAGCATATCCACTCGCATCTATATCTAGAATAAATGTTGCTCCTGGAATCGGATATGCCAACATTGGGGCAGTGCAAAAACGCTCCTTCAATGTTCGGACAGCCACTTCTTGCTCCTCTCCCCCATTCAAAAGCTTTATTTTTTCTTGTAAGCTCATGGAGGCTATGGGCTACGCTGGAAAAGTTTGGTAAAAATCGGCGGTAATATGTGCACAGCCCAAGGAAACTTCTTAATTCAAGCAAGTTCTGTGGTCATGGCCAATCCTTTACTGCCTGTATCTTTTCATTCTCTGTACAGATACCTTCAGTCGTTACCTTGTGACCCAAATAATTTACTTCCTTTTTAAACAACGGACACTTTTTGGGACTTAGTTTCAGACCAGCGCCAGCTATTCTCTAGAAAACTTCCTCCAAGTTCTTAAGAAGTTCATCAAAGTTCTAGTGCAATACGATGATGTCGTCCAGGTAAACCCAGCATGTTCTACAATGTAGTCCTTTCAGTACCTGGTCCACGAGTCTCTCAAAAGTAGCTGGTGCATTACAAAGTCCAAAAGGTATCACTGTAAATTGCCAAAGGCCATCACCGACACTGAAGGCTGTTTTCTCTTTATCTTCCTCCTTCACCTCAACTTGCCAATAGCCGCTTTTCAAGTCCAGTGTGGAAAACCAATTCGTACCAGATAGCGATTCCAGAATATCGTCAATTCTTGGCAATGGGTAGCTATCCTTCTTCGTAACGTCATTAAACTTCCGGTTGTCCACGCAAAACCTCATGTTTCCATCCTTCTTTACAAGTACTACCGGTGAGCTCCATGGGCTAGCTGATGGTTCGGTGGCGCCGTTGTCGCTCATTTCTTGTATGATTTGACTCACAACTTCCCGCTTCACCAGTGGAACACTACGTGGAGCTTGACGGATCGGCCTCGCGTCTCCAGTGTCAATTTGATGTTTCACAATATTGGTGCGGCGTGGTTTGGAACCATCCTGGTCAAATATGTTTGCGTACTTTAGGAGCAGTTGCTTTGCCTTACTCTGATAATCTTGATCTAGCCCCCTATAGTTCCTGTGGTCAATTTGAGTGGTGACTTGAACTCATTGAGTACTCTTACCGGAATACGTCCATCTTGTTTTGTCATAGCCAGGATTTTTCCTACAAGTACATTCGGTGTTGATTTGCTTGCTGCTTCGACAACCCACAATTTGTTTGTCCCGCAATCTCCATCAATTTTTGACAGATGACTGCCTCCGATTTTGGTGGTATTTGCTTATTCTCCTCCACCAACACTCGTTTACTGCTTTAGTCCGCCGAAATTAAGTGGCATATCCCTGTTCTTGCTCTTCATGTCGATCTTGATGCCTTGGTTGATTAAGAAGTCAACTCCGATTATGATTTCATCAACAATCTTGTGTACTACCGTGACGTTCCCAATTGTGACTTCACATGCTACTTCTCCTAGAACCGTGGTGTCTTCTCCAATAGCTGTACGCAATGTAACCCCATGCAATGGTCTTATCTTCTTGGTGACTAAATCCGATCGAATGATGGAATGGGATGCACTCGTAGTACATCTCAGTAAACGTTCCTTCCCATCCACATGCCCCCTGACAGTAAGATTGCTTGACCTTATTCCAATTTGCGAGAAAGAGATTATGGGGCATTCAATTGAGGGAGCCTGCTGCCGCCCCTTGCGGCTGACTCGCTTTAGTTTAACGATTGAGTGGATTTGGAGATTTGCTCATCTCCTTGAGTTCTGCGTTTACGGCCACACACATTGCTGGAACTGTTAGGATTGGTACTGCAATAACGTTCAATGTGCCCTGGCTTTCCACTTTTAAAGCATTTGACGGCACCATCCTTTTTCTGCTGCGTCCTTTTAATGCTTCCAAAATTGTGTCTACCCAGTCTGGCCTTTCCACTTCCACGCGATGAGCTTTGTATGAGGGCTTACTCAAAAGTGACGCTGTTTCCTGAGTCAGTGCATGGGATACCGTTTCTGCAAATGTTGACTTTGGATTTGCGTATGTAGCTCGCTTCGTTTCAACGACCCGTATGCCATTTATAAAGCTCTGAATCTTTACCTTTTCAGTGTATTCCACGTGTGCGTCCGCATTTGCCAGATGAGCCAATCTTTCAATGTCTGAAGCAAACTCCTGCAAAGTTCCGTTAGATTTTTGGTAGCGGTTTTGCAATTCTATTTGGTAGATCTGTTTCCTATGCTCGCTTCCGTAACGTCTCTCTAGAGCGCTCATCAATGTTTCGTAGTTGTTCCGCTCGTACTCTGGGATGGTCTGTAAGATTTCCGCAGCTGGTCCTTTTAAAGCTACGAACAATGCAGCAACTTTATCTTCAGCATTCCAGTTGTTCACTGTTGCGGTCTTCTCAAACTGTAGCTTAAAGACCTGGAAAGGAACAGAACCGTTAAAGGATGGTGTTTTTACCTTTGGATTACTCGCAGAAACTGCTGGGCGATTTAGTGCAACTGCTCCATACGACCTATTAAATTATCGACTTCTGCCTGAAATTGAGTGATTTTTGTATCCTGTGCTTCCAGCTTTGATGATACACGCACTTCCTGCTCTTCAAGTTGTGTAGAGATCTGAGATGATATCTGCGCTGAAATTCGTGCCGACATTTCGGATATACGTGTCTTTTGCGCTTCCAGTTAAGATGTTATATTTGTCTTTTGTTCTGCCAGTTGAGGTGTTATATTTGTATTTTGTTCTTCCAGTTGAGATGACACTTGTCTCCTGTAATTCCAATTGTGATAACATTTGTGACGACATTTGGTTCAACACTGCTAGTATCGCGTTAGTGTCAACACTTGCCAATGGATTCGGAGTCTCTATCTTCTCTTCCACTTTAGTCGCTGGCTCTTCCACATCTGGATAAAAGACATACTCGTATATATTAATTCCTTCCAACTCGAATACCTCTCGTAGCCGTGCTTGAAGTTCGATCTTATTTCCGGTTGTATTCAATCCACGGCACTCCAACTCCTTTTTCAGTGGCTGGATCCCTAATTCTCTTAACTTCGCCATGTCCTTGTTGTACTCTGCAACTCTGCGATTTATTCAACAATTCCTCTTCTGACACCAATTTTAACGAATTTGCTGCAATTCTGCTTATTTGCAACCTTTTGCTAACGTTCGAATCACTAAACTGTTGAATAAATAATTCCAATATTCGATAATGCAAAATGGTCTTTATTAGACTACTTTCAAAATAACACTTATATTGCTCGACAGATAGCGTGCTTAATCAAAACAGATTGTCGTGCCTCTACTGTTGCTGCTTTTATACTGTGCGGTTTCCTATATTTCTAGGCGCTTCTATTTCCATAACTTACTAGTTAGTTATCAGCTATAAAATTACTCAGCTGTAACTACAGATGCATGATTTTATAGCTTCTCTCTTACCCCATGCGCGTGTATATGTGAGTGATACTTGCACAATTATTGCATACTTTCGGGAGTATCTCAGATATATGCATGTGGTTGTGCCTTGCTTCTCCGCTACGTGTACGTACATATGTGTAGACATAATGATTGATTTAATGATGTGCATACAAGTCACTGCTTAGCATCGGCTTAGAGATGATAGTATCCCTTAGTGTTGCTAATATTCGTCGCAATATGAATAATAATTATAATAAACACTGCACCTGAGAACAAAGCCTTATGAAGCACAAGCAGGTCCTCAGTGATATCCAGAAACAGGCGTCGGACCTCTATGCCGGGAATTCGGCGAATCCAGTTCTTGAAGAATAATACCCTCTCACTATGGTCCACCCCTGTTGAAACTGCAATTGTCCCTGGACTCCCGTTAGAGGATATTGATGACAATTTGTGTTCGGTCGCGCCTATTGGATGGGGCGAAGCACTGTTACAACAACAACAACAACACGACTAGCCACGATACGACACCAGATCATGCCGAACAAACAAGGAAGGCATGCTGCTTCACTGAATATGCGTTTCCATTTAACAGATATTGCAGAATTCATTAAAAAGAACTTTTGTGCCAGTTCTCAATACAACTCAAGTCTAGACTCGTTCTAGGCTAAGTTAAGTATGAGTACGGGGCGCTGAACTCTAGGGTATGGCCTAGGTAATGATAAAATATTAACCTGGTGGATAATGCTTTTCGAGATATAGAACCAATTTGTCCATTAACTAAAAAAACCTATCGTTTGTGTCATTTATATGTTTTATTGTGTGTTTTTTACTTACGCGGTATTTTACCCCAGAAGTGAATACAACTCGAAAGTTTTGTTTTATTATTAAATGGTTTGGGTTTTTAATATTTAGTTTAATTTAAATTGTAGAAATTTGATTATACAAAGTTTGGATATGGTGTTACACAGAAATTTGTAAATTGATTAACACGTCGTCTCGTCGTCACGCGCGCTCGTCTTCAACTAAATTCTCCTTTTAAAACGTTCATCTCTCTCGTCTCTGTTTGTCGCTTCACTCCCACATTCGGCCAATCTGTTATACATTCGCCCCGAATGTTGTGTCTATATCTCTAGCCCACGGCTTTATATATTCAGCAGTAGTTGTTGACTTGATAGGACCTTCAGAGTTCGAAAGTCTTTGTACATCGTATGAGTTGTTGCCTTTGATTTTCGTTATTCGGTAGGAACCAAGAAATTTTGGTTTCAGCTTAAGGCCACTACCGAATCGAGTACGTTTTATTGCCACCATGTCACCGCCTTTATATTGTTGTGCTGGTTTACGTTTGCGATAATATGTTTTCTTGTTCTCTCGCTGAATTTTCAGGATTTGTAACTTAGCTTGTTTACGTTGTTCGCACCGTTTGTTGTTAAATTGGGCATTAGCTTCTTGCGGTCGAGTATTTGGTGATCATCTTTAGTTCACATCTTAGTACCGATTAAAAGTTCAAATGGAGTCGTATTTATGCTTCTTGAAAACGTTGAATTTATTGATTGCTGGACTCTGTCCACATATTTATACCATTTCGTAGGATCGTTAATGCTAGGCTTAGATAAGACTGACACTATGATGGCGTTCAGCCTCTCTACTTCCCCATTAACTCTTGGCAAGCCCGACGCTATTTTGTTTAGCTTTATGTTTTCACTAACACAATACGTTTTAAATTCGTTTGAAGAAAAAGCAGCAACTCTATCGGAAATAATAGTTGCTGGAATTCCAAAAACCATACTCTGACTCCTCAACTTCTTTATAACCTCTGACGTCGTTGTCGACTTAGTAGGGCACAACCAACAAAATTTAGTAAATGAGTCTACAACAGCTAAAATATGCTTATAATTTTGGTTTGTGGACTAAAGGACCCAAAAGTCGATATGCAATGGTATCTCTTCCTTCTGTAATGGATGTAACAGATCTTCTTGTTTGCCTTGCTTGCGATTGCTAAGTATACAAGGCCACACCAAGCAATGTGCTTTTTAATTTTTTCGTCGATGTTGGGTATAAAATAATTTTTGAAAATTAATTCCTTTGTTTGGCTTGGCTAATAATTTGGTTTTGCGTACAATCCGGAACTACTATTAATTCGTAGTCATTATAATTTTTTTACAAAACGTCGGATTTTAAAGAATAATCATTGTAGAGATCTCTATTATTATTGAGTATTTCTCGAACTGCATTTAATTTGTCATCGAGAAGTTGTGCTTGGCTTATTTTAATTGTAAGGTCATCGTCGCGAATTATCATAACTGCGTACCGACTGAGTGCGTCAGCATGCAGGAAATTTTTGCAATAAGGCAGCCCCCGAACCCATCTATCGAAGCGTCAGTATGTAGTTCAGTTTGAAATTTTTGATTACATATGTCTAGGACAGGATTTTCGACCAGCGCCTTTTTTACCATATTAAACACTTCTTGTTGATACCCCATTTCAAACGAACAATTGTGCTTAGTCATGTCGGTAAGAGGTGTAACAATAATGGAAAAATTTGGTATAAATTTTCTAAAATATCTTGCAAACCATAGAAGACTGAGAAGCTGCTTCGGTGTCTGCGGTATACTGTATTTTAGTACTGCTTCTATTTTTTCTGGCGATGCGTGTAGCTTTTGGTTTTCAATAATGTCACCAAGAAACGAAACTTTTCTTTTCATGAATTGATATTTTTTAATATTTAAATTCAATCCATAGTCTCGGCAAATGTTAACTACTAACGCAAGATTCTCTAAGGGCTGCTTCTCGCCTTTTGCCGGAATAATTACATCGTCGATGTACGGTAATACAATACCTGTACGTGTTAAATCCCGAAAAATTGTATTTATGTGCCTCTGAAAAACACCAGGCGAATTAGACCGGCCAAATGGCACTTTACAAAATTGGTACTGCCCGTTTTGAGTTATGAAATAAGTATATTTTCGGCTGGATTCTGCCACAGGTACGTGGAAAATCTATTTTTTAAATCGATAGTGCTGAAAATCTTGGCGTCTTGCAAACGATCTAGTTGATCATCTATGAGGGGAAGTGGAAAATGGTCTTCAATAATTACCTTATTGATTCGGCGAAAATCAATACATAGCCCGTGTGATTCGTCCTTTTTCTTTACCAAAACAACTGGACTGGTGAAGTCGGAATTCGACGGTTCAATAACTTTGTTCTTAAGCCATTCGTCGATTTGGGCATCAACAATAGCCGCTTGTGGAAATGGTAACCGACGTGGTCTTGAAAAATTGGCATTTCATCACTTAATATTATGCGCATATCTACGTTTGTTGTTAATGCTTTCAAAGGATTTTAATTCGTGATCAACTCGCACACTTTTTGCTTTGCTACCGCACCCGCATTAATATCAATGTCAAGTTCACATTTGTTAATTACGGCGTCAATTTTCATTAAAGCCATTTCTTCATAAACCCAACTATCCGTATTAATCTTACTAATTTTCAAGCCGTCGCGATTTATTACTATTTCCGCTTTTAAACATAACTCTTCACCGAAAACCACTTCAATTTTCATACACTTGCACGAATCTACGTAGAAAGTTAGATTGAAAGTTTGACCGTATATTTGTATATCGTGTTCAAAACACCCTTCGGGCCGTATTTTGTTTTCTTTCGCATTTTCACCAAAACCCACTAAAGTTATATTACACGCACTTAGCTTCAGCTTATTTAAGTTTTTATGCACAGTTTCGGTTATGATAATAAATTTGCTTCCCGTATCGAACAAGCCATTAAGCGACATAATTTTTGTCACCGATTCTTACGCTTTTATTAGAAAGATCACGTGTTACTTCAATTTGGCGGGTATTCGCATTCACTTTTTCTTTTTTGCTTTCCACGCAATTTGCTGAAATATGCCCGAAACCATTGCAGTTAAAACACTTTGTGCCTTTTTCTTTATTTTTGCAGCTGCTTGATAAATGCCCTTTCGCCGCACAATTATAACATTTAATTTCTCTTTTCACTCTTTTCATCTTTTGTGTATTGTTTTTCACTATTTCTTTGCCGTGTTGCGTTGCCGCATATATTCGTAACACTTCAATTTTTCTTTAAAGTCACTTCAATTTTTCGCACCATACAAAATCGCTTTGTTTACATTCATATCAGCGATTCCGTCTATAACATACTGCATCAAAGCATCACTTTAAATTTTTGCTTGAGAAGCCACTTCTTTCATAGAAAAGAAATGTTCATGCACACATTCGCTTTCTTTAATTTTACGTTCGCACAGTCGCTTGTGTATAATAGCACTATTCGTTGTTGTTTTAAATTCATTTATTAATGTATCTTTTAATACACTCCACGAATTTAGGCCCATTTCACTCATTACAAACCACTTTGCTACTCCGCGTAATGATTTTTTCGCTACAATAATTTTTGCAAATTGTTCCATTGCGTTACTGTTGCTTGTTCTTCAAATTCTTGTGTCCACTGATGACTTGATATGAAACTTCTCGCTCTCTGAGAGCACGTGAAAATGTGCATTTTTTATGATATTGGCAATAGATGCCATCATGCTCAAAATCAAATTTGGGCATTTCAGAATAACTTTTGGGTATTTTACATGGTAAAGATTTATTTATGATTTTCACCAAAAATTTACTCAAACTTGTCAGATGGGATATCAAATAATGCGAATTTATCTCAGGATTACAAATCCAAAAAAAAGCTTATTTTACCGGTTAAAAATTTATCCGTGAGAACAGGTTAAATCTCATTTTTTGATAGCGAAGATGTACTTATCCCTTTTTGTGCGTTAACATAACAGCTCATCCAATTTTGTAATTTCTTGTACATTTTTGCGTTTATAAAGCGTTGGCTGTGACATACCATCAAAGCGAACTCTTTTAATTAATTTTTGCATTTTCCACACCACCAGGAGGTATGCAATCAGGCGCGTTACCGAAGTTGTTTTTGGGTGCTCGGTTCCCCAGTACGCCGAGATCACCTATATCGAATGGGAAAATTGAAAAAATGCTGGCTACCCTCGCATCCCATGATACACTTCTAATTTCTTGGCATTTTGCTAGCGATTAAACAAATTGTTATATTATTTCATATCTTTCACTGCAGAAAACACTACTAACACCTTCTTTATGGTTTAACACTAAATATTTTTCCGAAAATTCGCCTTTTTTACAAAATTTTTGATCCGCAGCACCAGAAAGCTAATTATTTATACTTTGTACAATTTAAAATACAGGGTGCTTCACAATAACTCGTCAAAGTTGAAAAATTGTAGAAAAACAAAAAAAAAAAAATTGTTAAAAACTGAAGGACAAACTTAGATTTTTTTATGAGGATGTATTTGAACATGAATAAATTTATGATTTGTATGAAGGAGTGTGGCTCCACCCACTTGTGATTAAAACTTTTGTCTTAGTAGCAAGGTTAACAATCTCCACCAAGCTTGATGGACGCATTACTTCTTTTAAGATTTTATACTCTTACACAAGTGAAATGTGTACGCTAGGGGATAAGTATATAAACATTGCTTGAAAATTCATTGAATAAATTTACTTCATTATTTTGAAAAATTCAAAAACCAAATATTTTATTAATACTTAACTAAGAAAAGTGATTAAAACTTGTTCAATATTATTGTAATTGAGCCAAAAATGAACAACCTCTCCACCAATTTTATTGATTTCCGTAAAAATATATTACTGTTCTGATAGCCAAAGCCTAAGCTTTAAAATAAATATACATAAAGGGTGCTTCAAACCTCATCTTAAAATTTGATAAATTTTAAAAAGATGTAAAAACGAAAATTATATGATTATAATTACTAAATAAAATAACTGTATTATTTATAATAAATAAAAATCTTGTATTTATTGATTTCTTTTCTTTTTCAATAAAATAACAAAACTAAGTACTAAAGAATTTTTTTGTTGTGATAGAAAAAGGTGGATCATTTATTTAATCTTAACGTAGTCTTCGTCACTTGAAAATATATATAACAAGGAAACCATTTCTGAGCTATAGGATCTGTAAGATCATTTTGTGATCTTGCATGCCTTATGGATTATATGACTGGATCAGAAGAGATGGCCAACATGTTGAAAAGGTCTTCGTTTTGTATAACTCGTGAGATTTTGCAAGCGTTAGTACTTCTATATCTTTTGTAGTCCTTGTTTCTAGATTATTGAGCTTCTTCAGACAATTCTCCTAATGGTAAACACTTGTATTCTATTAAATATTTTCCATGGGCCAAAATTTTATGTACCGTTGGTATGAGCTTTTTCTCTGGATACTTTTGAAGCAGCAGCTCGGCAGTTTTCGATGCATATTCTCCAAATTTAGGTCCATTAACTTTTTCATGGCAATTGAAAATATTTAAAATTACTCCCAATCGTTTGACAATCTCTGTATGATGTTGTTGTTGTTGTTGTAGCGATAAGGTTGCTCCCCGAAGGCTTTGGGGAGTGTTATCGATGTGATGGTGCTTTGCCGGATACAGATCCGGGACGCTGCGGTACCACAGCACCATTAAGGTCCTACCCCGACCATCTCGGGAACGATTTATAATAATAATAATAATACCCAACGGATTAATACCCTCCAAAGCCCGCCCGACCGGCGCGAGGGGCGCATCCGCATGACGTACAGATTTGTTTTTTTTTTTTTGCCAAGTTGTTGGTAGGCGGAGGTTTTTTAAGCGTCGAGATCTAAAACTGCTCAGCGACAGAATAAAAATCATGAGCTGAGTACTATACATAACAGGTAGAAATTACATAACAGTTAGAAGTTATACTTATACATACTACATTGTTAAATTACAGAACATTTTTAGTTTATTCGATTGGTTTTTGTGTTATTTTTTTTTACGAGTTAAGATAGGATAAGACAGTTTTCTTTATGGTAAAAAGTTAATCCGTTATATCAAATGAATTAGAATGAGTGTTAAAATCATGACACAAACACAGGAAAGGTTCATTCAATTCGAAGTTAGTTCTACACTGCCTCAAAAGAAGAGGTTTGTAATGTCTTGACACTCGTGATGGGACGTTAAAGTTTACTTCGTTTAAAAGAATTGGACTAGAAATCAATCCATTCAGGAGCTTAGTCATAAATATAATGCCTAGCATTTCTCTACGACTTGCAAGAGTTGGAAGATTGATAAGCATCAACCGACTAATATAAGACGGAAGATTATACGCAGAGTACCACTGAAAATTCCTTAAAGAGAAAAGTAGAAATTGCTTTTGAATTAATTCAAGTCTATCTGCACGAACTTGATATTGTGGATTCCAGACTATTGATCCGTATTCTAGTATCGGTCTAACTAAAGTGATGAAAAGCGCTTTAGTTACATAAAGGTCACTAAATTCTTTAGACCATCGTTTCACAAATGATAGAACACCTCTAGCCTTATTGACAGTAGCATTAATATGAAGGTTAAAACTAAGTTTAGCATCTATCGTTACTCCCAAGTCCACAAAATAGTTTACTGATAGAAGACAAAAATTATTAATTACGTAAGAGACTGCTGGCAAAGATCTTCGAGAGAGGAACATGAATTTGCATTTATTAAGGTTCAGCGGCATTGAATTTACGTTGCACCAATTAATTAGGCAGTTTAAATCCGCTTGAAGCAAGTGACGTTCTTCGATAGACGCATAAGACCTAAAAAGTTTGACATCATTAGCATACATTAAGATTTTGGAATATTTTATAGTGGTACAAATATCGTTAATAAAAAGCAAGAACAGAACTGGACCAAGGTGACTGCCTTGTGGGACGCCAGAGGGAACAAGGATGACATTTGAAAGAGTATTTTAAAAAAAAAACTTTTTGCGTTCGACCGTAGAGATACGACGAGATCCACTGGGTGAGACCAGGTTGGAAACCAGGTCGATCCAGCTTGTAGATAAGTAAGGAGTGAGATACTTTGTCAAATGCTTTACTGAAATATGTATAAATAACATCGGTGTGAAGATTTTCTCTAAATCCATTAGAAACATGAGTTGTGCATTCGAGTAGATTTGTAATGGTAGATTTACCTTTACAGAATCCGTGTTGCGGTTCTGCAATTAAAGTAGAATTGGAAAATTGTAGCTCATTGGTAACGATAGCTTCAAACAACTTTGGGATGGCCGACAAATTTGCTATTCCTCGATAGTTTTCAACACACGACCTACTACCACTTTTGTGCAGGGGTATGAGAAAAGATTCCTTCCAAGCAGAAGGAAAAATTCCACGTTTTAGGGACAGATTAAATAAATCAGTTAGAGGCTGATAAATGTGTTCAGCGCATTTTTTTTAAGAAAACAAGTGGGAATTAAATCGGGACCGTACTTGTAAGATTCCTTCAAATACTTTAAATATGAAAAAACTTGATCAGGAGATATTGCTGGAATATCAATTGTGTTAAGTGAGTCAAGTTGAAATGGAAATTCATTTGAAAAAGGATTAAATTCAGTGGAATAGTTGGACTTGAAAAATTGTGCGAAGGAGTTAGCAATGTCTTGATCGCCGCTAGACAAATCATCCTGGTATTTTAAAGCAGAGGGAAGCCCTTTAATCCTACGTTTAGAGATAATTTTTGATTTTTCATGGCCTTGTTTATTTAAAAAATGTAGGGTTTTGTGAGCTCGAGGCCTTGCTTTAAATAAAACACTGTGTTAGTGTTCACACATTTATTTGGTCGATATTTCGACTTCAATCTGAAGTCATTTTCAAGATTGCATGTAAATGCCTGATCGACTCCAATATCGACCAAATAAATGTGTGAATACTAACACAGTGTTTTATTTAAAGCAATGCCTCGAGCTCACAAAACCCTACGTTTAGAGTTCACGAAATCATAGAAGGCTTTCGGATTGCAAATTATATTCCTTTTCATCTTAAAGATGTACGTATTATAGCACTTTTTGTTTAATTCAAAATATTTATGACGCAAAATAGAGTATTGCAAGTAATCGGAGTGAGAGCCCGATCTTTTGAATAATTTGAAGAAGCGCGATTTTCTGTTTTTTAAAGACTCAGCTCTTTAGTGAACCATATTTGGATTGGTTCGGTAGACACACGTTTTCGCTTAGGTACGTGTTTTTCCAAAATACCGTAAATGGTGGAATAAAAGTCAGAAACGTTTTTGTCAATATCTACACCGTATTTTGGGCCAAGCTACTATAGATAAAGTTTGATTAAGCTTCTTAAAATTAGCTTTCGCAAAGCCAAATCTGAAACTAGAGTCGAATTTAGAAGCAATGCTACTCGGAGAATTTCTTTCAAATTCGTATGCTATTTCCAGGGAAGGATGGTAAGGGTATTCAGGTACAGTAAGATGTTCACCTCGGCTTAGAGTACATTTTGATGTATCGTCAAAAAATACCAAATCAAGGGTCCTCCCGAACATGTTAGGTATTATATTTATCTGTTTAAGGCAAAGTTCAGTTATTTCAGCTAAAAATTCGTTGTTGGACAGTTTTGAAGAAATAGGTACAATACCATAGTCAGATATGGTCCATAATATATGCGGGAGATTACAGTCACCCAAGACTATCATCGAATCAATGGGCTTCAACATTGAATTAACAATTTTCAGCAGGGAGATATGATCCATATACACCGAAGGATCAGAAGAAGGTGGGATATAGCAGAATGCAATATAGAGACAACCCATTGCGAGCTTGATTTTATTTCATTTGAATTCTGTAGTATCGGTAAATCAACCTCAGCTGAAGGTACAGAAGAATGTACCGCAAGCAAAACTCCACCTCAAATTCTGTTCAAGCGGTCATTTCTGTATATTTGGTAATCATGACAAAGAATCTCTAAGTTAAATATATGAGGTTTTAGCCATGTTTCAGTTAAAGCTATAATGTTGTAATTGCAGTTAAACGATTTCAAATACAATTCTGTTAGTTTAGTTTTTAAGCCTCTAACATTTTGATAAAACACATTAAGGGCCGATTTAGCATTCAGTTTTTTGATGCAATATTGGTATTTGGAAGTGTAGCGATATTTAGGGTATTATTGTTACGCCTACGCTCGAATTCCCTCACAAAAGCACCAGGCGGCCAAAAAGAATTACTAAATATAGTTTCAAAATGTTGTGCGGATACATCAACCCTAAAAGACGAAATATCTCTAGGATAGTTAAAATTTAATTTTCGAACTGTCACGTTATCAAATTTAAGTTTAGCGATGGTGTACAACTTTAGGTCCTCTTCGGTAGTGTCTTTATCAAATCTTGACACAAAAATAGATTTTTTAATAGGGACAACAATAAGATTACTAGTCGGCGGTTCGGATTCCGTATGAGGGTTTGGGGATCCTGTTTACTTTTTATAGAATATTTTTTATGTTTTGTTAATGAAACCTTTGATGAAGATGGCTGAGCCGTTAAGGGACTTGGGGATGCCAGATTTATTAATTCGATAGTTGGCGGTGAACCAACTACGGGTCCAGCAACTTCTGCAACGGCATCAAGTGTTGGAGCACTAGAGGAAGCACTGGTAGGATGACGGTTTCTATGTGAAATGTTAACGTTAGTTAATTCATTCAGATATCTGAATGACTAAAATAAGTTTTCAGACGGCATCAATTTCTTGGACAGTGCGTAAATTTCTCTGCCTATTTAAGAGAACCCATCGCGAGCCTGTTTGAAAGCTTTGTAAAGATCAATCTCAGTTAGTCTACATTTCATGCAGGCCCAACGAACTCCCTTAAAGAAATTAATAAAATAGTGAGCGTAAGTTGATTAATTGAAAAATAGCACCGCGGGTTATATAGAAAAAATAAAACAGTTTGAAAATAGCTGTTAGCGATATGCTGTATGAGCAGTTTGAGATGCACTGTGATAACACTGAATAAACCGCGCAAACAGCTGTGACACTAAGAAAGAAATGAAGTGTGCAAGCAAAATAAAAATACAAAAACAATTACACTATTAAAACTGATGCCTATCAACAGTGCAATGCAAAACACTTGGAAAATCAATTGTATGTAAATAAGTGTGTGTATATGCAAATTCATGGACATTTAGTTTTGATATTGAATATTTAACTAAAACACTGAAGTTTAATTAAATTTCTTTATGTAACACACTCAATGATTTCACTTCACTACTTATGTCAACAATAAAACTATCTTTAACAATGTTAAACAATTTATTTATCAAAAAGGACAAAAGCACAAATGCAATCAACTACATAGCCTGACGTTTGCGACAATCTGTGGCCACATTAAACCTCCAGGCCATCCCCTTCCTCCCCACCCCCAAGTTCCATGGAGTTCTATCAACTCCAGTAATGCGAGCAGTCATTTCATCGTGTTCAAAAAATCGTCTTGACTTAGTTCGTCAATAATTGAATCATCAAGATTTTCAAAGTCTTTTTAACTCTTCTTACAGTTTGTACATTTCAATGTAGATGATGTGTTTGTTAGTAGGTTTAAAAGTTTTCCATCGACTATTGTTAGAAGACAATCATGCCTTTTGGTAATACATTCCCGTCTTCGATTTCAATTATTGTTGGATCTAATTTTGCGATTTGATTTTTTATATCACTCTCTGTAGCTTTTTTGAGTTCCGAACACTCCTTCTCATATTTAAATAATATCGGTCGGCACAATTTAACTGATGACGGCCGTGGATTTTTCCAATATTCTGAAGCTTCATCTTTTAAGCGGAGGGGAACAATAGAAGCCATAAACATATTACCACTTATAATTGTTCCATCGTCTACATTTATTCTTTGTTTATATGCGCTTTGTCCTAATGATCCATCACAGACACATTTATTTATTAATATTAGGCTTTTTGGCAGTTATTTCAACTTTTCTTCATAAAAACTGTTCAAGAGTCACATAGACGTATGGTACATTAAGTTTTGGAGCTCAACTTCAGCTGATGCTTCGGTTATTTTGGCTCTTGGAGGACTGCTTCTTTCTTGGCTTGAGTGATTTGTTTGTATCCAGGGAAAATATCGGCATTATGTTGCAATAATGTGTCACGCAATATATTAAATTTATCCTTCGATAAACCGAGATCTATAAAGAGAGCCGAAGACTCTTCAGGAGTGTATCTCCTAGGTAGCGCATTTGGGGGTGTGGGAATGCTGTTTTTGATCCTTATCCTGATGAGGCTTGGTGTTTTTTTCGTCCTTTTTATATTTAATAGCCATTGCTTCTGAAAGATGAGTCGTAGCGATAGTTCTAGTATAATCTGACAGCTTCCTTTTCCTTGTGTAGGTCGAACATTCTTCTATGGGTTTTGTTGGTCTTCCTCTAGTTCGTTTAGTTGATATGCATTTCTTCGTCCAAAAAACTTTTACCAGCTAGCCAGCTTTCATGCTTACTTATAAACCTTGAAGTAGAACGACCGACTGCTTGCCATTTTCTTTGTGTTAGAATGTACAGGAAGCCAATTTTTTCTTTCAAATCTTCGTCTTCTTTGTTCCATGCTTCATTTGGTAGTTCTGTCATAATAGCTTCAACAAACTCCGATTTTGTCTTTGAAGCTTTGAACACCTCAAATAGTTTGGAGGATATCTTACTAAAAAAATATGTGAGCTATATTTATGTTTATTTAAATAAACAGAATACTTTATTCTATAGACTCCAAAAAACGACTGACTTTGGGCGTTGTATTAAACATTGCTTTATATACTCAAATTAGGGAAATGAGTTCCAGGTTTATATATTATGCAGCTTGTAAGGTTGCTTCACTTTATTTGACGTAAAAGGTGAAATTGCAACTGGACGCAGGTAGACCTTATGAATTCAGGTAACTGAATATTTAGCAAATTTCACGGAGACCTTTTTGTTTTTTTTTTTTATTTTCCATCAAAGTTCGAAAAAGGTCCTAAAAATAGGCTTTTCGAAAAACAGGTAGGTCTGACAACTTTTATAAAAAAATCACAAATTTTATGTTTCGCTTCAACCTAGAATTAAATATCCTTTCGTTATAATACAAGAAAGCAGCAGCAGGCCGTTTTATTTAGAGACAAAACAATTTTTAATACAACAAAAAAGAACAAAAACCACAAATTTTTTAAGTGTTAAAAATTAATCAATTTTGAGCGGCTCTACCTCCTAAAATATGACTTTCTATTTATATATTCGTAATCCCTAGAGAATTCTCTATTGAATACGTGTATTAGGTTTATCGAACGCTGTCATCAAATTTTTGATTTTTGCCAGGCTTTTCGGGCAGAGGCGCCATAGTGCGTCGTTTACTGTTTACACCGTTTGTATCTTCATTCTCATCATCTTCGTCGTTAACTCGCTCAGAGAAGAAATGATTTCTTTGGAGTTCTTAAATATTTGAAGCTTTACATCAGCTACATCGTACTTGATTTCCATCATATTGCAGAGGTTACTAGATTGTTCATTTCAATCTTTCTCAACGTAGCTTCAGCTAATACTCTGCACTACTTCCGTTGTAGTCGAAGCCACTAAACTCGCGCAAGCGACGACGGTTATTTCTGTCGCCTTCACTTTCGAAAATGTACTTATAAAGCGTCTGTATCTTAAGGCCGCGGCGCGATGATATTTTTCATATAAATGCGTTTAGCACAAGCTTATGCATTCCAATAACATCTCCCAAGATGTTGCCTTTGTAAATATGAAGGAACTTCAGACTTGGCAATTGAAGTTTATTTCGCTTTGCCCATTCACATACAAAATTTTGCGAAGCACTGTTATAAACATTCTCCCTATACAACAAAATTACTTGCTACCATATTTTGTGTCGTATTCGGTTGTTATATTGCAGTTTTTAATTGCGAAAAGTGTTAGAAAATCTACCAACCAGTGGGCAAAATAATTTCGCTTGCAAAGCGTGCCAACACCCTTAGCCAAAACAAATGTCAAATTCTTCTTCTTATGACTTACTTGCAAAACATTTGGGAGTTGGCCACTTTTCCATATATCAGATGGCGCCAGTGTCGCTCAATCTACCGTTCTCCATAAAAATACGTGCAATATACTCATAATGCATAAGCTTGTGTTAAACTCATCTATATGAACAACTGCTTCTGTGACGGAGCTATTAAGGCCGCGGTACAATGACATTTTTCATATAGATGCGTTTAACAGAAGCTTATGCATTCCAATAAAATCACCACAATCAACCAAGATGTTGCGTTTGCAAATATGAAGGAACATCAGACTTGGCAATTGAAGTTTATTACGCCTTGCCCACTCACATACAAAATTTCGCGAAGCACTGTTGTAAACATTCTCCCTATACATCAAAAATACTTGCTGGCATATTTTGTGTAGCATTCGATTGTTATATTGCAGTTTTTAATTGTGAAAAATGTTAGAAAATTTATCAAACAGTGGGAAAAATAATTTCACTTGGAAAGTGTGCCAACACCCCTAGCCAAAGCAAATGTCAAACTCTTTTTATGATTTGCTTGGAACAAAATTGGGGAGTTGGCTACTTTTCAATACCAGATGGCGCCAGTGTCGCTCATTCTACCATTCTCCATAAAAAACGTGCATTCTACTCATAATGCATAAGCTTGTGTTAAACTCATCTTTATGAAAAAGTGCTTATGTGAATGAGCTATTGGCCTTGCTGCTACTGCGCAAGCTGTACTGAATAAAGTTATTTAAACACGCCATTTTGTATACGAAAAATAGGCTTACTTGCGATAATTCCTATTTGCAAATTTTCACAACACTTTTTAATTGTATTGTTTATTCTAATGCGATCTCAACTTATACTTTTTTTCACGGGTTGAGCCCCGTATAGGGTTTTACTTACGCGGTGTTTTTTACTTACGCGGTATTTTCCCCCTGAAGTGAATACAAATCGAAAGTTTTGTTTTATTATTAAATAGTTTCGGGATTTAATATTTAGTTTAATTTAAATTGTAGAAATTTGATTATACAAAAGTTTGGAAATGGTGTTACACAGAATTTTGTAAATCGTCTCGTCGTCACGCGCGCTCGTCGTCAACTAAACTGAATTCTCATTTTAAAATGTTCATGCGATTAATAAAAATTAAGAAGTAAGGGTTAGACTTAAAATAATGAATATTAATAAAATTTTAAACTTCAAGTGAGTGTTCGGCCTAGCCGACATCATGAGTTTAAATAAAAATATGTAATTCCTTGCCTTGAAATGGTCTAAGAAATTCAACCTTATGCGCGGAGTGAGAATCCAGCTTACTATATATCAGCTCAGAAAACGTTATTATAGGCAGAAGGAGTTGCAAAGCAAGTTGACGCTTTGTGCTAGTAGGGGTATATAGGCTAGACTGCCGCAGATGGCGTAGGGTTGGTTACCCTTTTCTGATAACCGAATTTACATGGTCTTTGCACGAAAGCTTAGAATTTAATATAAATCCTAAGTTCTTCATTTTATCAACAACTTGGAGGTTCACATTATTTATATGTACTCGTATGTCAAGTGACCTAAGGTTTTTTCTGATATGTAGCACAAAGGACTTATCACAATTTATTAACAAATCATTTTCAGTCGCCCATTTGTATAGCATTGATGTGACAGCAAATGCGGTCAACATGCTTAAATGACTCAGATAAATAGAGCTGGATATCATCCGCATACGCATGTAGTCTCACATGTTGATACACTCCAAAAATATCAATAAGAAAGAAGCTGAAAATCAGAGGGACAATAATGGATTCCTGGGGTACTCCCGTAGTCAAATTTTTCAGTTGCGACATCTCAGAACCAATTCGAACACGCTGGTATCTGAATGTTATGTAGCTATTCATTACGCTCAGAGCATGATTACCTAACCCAAAGTAAAATTTCCGCTTGCTGGATAATAGCGTATGATTGACCGAGTCAAATGCCTTGGAGAAATCAAGCAGACATAACAACGTTAAATGATTATCGTCAAAAGGCGTTCTCAGATCATCCAAGATCTTAAGCAGTTGCACAGCTATAATTTTTCTAAATCCTGACTGGAAGGGGGGAAGTAGATTGTGCTCATTAACATGTCTAGAAATCGGATCATGCATTATTGTTTCAAAAACCTTCGAAAGGGCTTGCAGGACACTAATCGAACGAAAATCAGACGGAGAACAAGCCACACGTTTTTTTTAGATACAGGTAAAACAGTTGCCACTTTCCACAGACTAGGAAAGCAAGAGGTGGTAATGGGATGATTGATGATGTGGGTAAGGGTTCTAACAAAACCAGTTTAATTAACCTGATCGGCAGCCCATCCTCGCCTATGGCATTGGAGTGGATTTTGAACACACACCATCCCACATCATATTCAGAGACTGTGGAAATCCAAACTTCGACCCTCGGAAACAAATAGTTTCACTGGGTACAAGCGGAGGAAATGCAATACATGACGTGCTACTTGAAAGGAAGGTATTGTTTACCACATCAGGGGAGTAAGTACACTCCACTTTTCCGTGCTATAAACTTGTAACTTATTAATATTGCGCCACCTGCCGCTAGTAGGGAATGTTGTGGAGAATTGACATTGGCAACGCACTGTGAATGCGCCCTTCCGCTTCTGAATTGCGACCGTGCGTAGGGGAGTTACATTGCCCGAATTTGGCAACCCTGGCGGAAACGGCACAGTATCCATTTTGATTTTCTTTAAATAAAATTACAGATATCGGTCGTACCAGTAGCAGGAGCACGCAAAAAAGCGTAATATTCGTTTATTTAATATATTTATGTGATGTGTATTTGTAAAATTTTATATATGTTCATATTATTCCCGTAGGAAATAAAAACACTAATTGTATCGAACATGTGAGCGTTTTCGTTGTTCTTATTTGAAACTCCTGCGCGATCGGGAACAAATTTTTACTTCGCTTTTATTGGCTTCGCCAAAGGAACCTTAATACCGTAATCACCAGCTACTGCAGAAAATCCACTGTGAAATTGGATCATCCAAGAATATTATAAGCATATCACATAAAACAGCTTTTCCAGCGATACAGCAGCAACAACGTAAAGGGGCATTCGTGCAGTACACTGTGGGCAAGCACAATAGTGGTCAGGTAAGAGCGCATAAAGTTGGTTGGGAGTTTTTGTGGTCAGGTAGAGTGCTAAAAGTTAGTTATTAGGTCAATAGAAGGGTGTACGGTATAATTAGCCGATATAGTGTCTTCACAAAGTTCCGTTATCTGCTGTTTCCCAAGTCCCAATCGTTCATATTTGCAATGCCGCTAACTCGCTCTACTTCTGCCAATTGGGCAGAAAGAGACGATTTAAATTCAACGGCAATTGAAAATACGCGAGTACAAGCAACAAAATTGAACAACGTCTTAATCAAATGACGCAAAAGATAAATGCGCTACAGGTCGAACTGGATAATAGCAACAGTCGATTGCGAGAAACCCAATTGCAACGAGCAGAGGCCCCGGAACAAGTAGAGAACGCGAGTGTATCATCATTGTCATCGGTATTGACGGAATTAAATCGCATGCTTTATCCAGTAGAAGAGAAAAACATCTCAATCTGTCTGATCTTCCTGAATTTGAAGCCGACACGAAGACTGGCCTATGTTCAAGGAGATATTCCACATGACAACGATCGGCAAATCATTATGCGTTTTCAGAAAGCTTTAAAGGACAAAGCAAAAGATATTCTTGAGTGTCTCTTGATTCACAACAGTAATGTGTCACAACTCACCTACTGGTGAAAAGCCAGATTAGTAAAATACGCGACGTACCTAGTATCGCGGACAATCGTATCGATTTACTTATACCATATGCGACTAAAGTGCAGAATTTAGCGTCATTCTTAAAAGCCACAAACTGCGACCACCATTTATGCAATCTAACGCTCATAGACGAATTATTGTCGAAGTTGCCAGTACAACGGAGGCTGGAGTGGGGTAGATACGCCACATCAATTTCACCAAGCGCTTCTATAGTAGATTTTAGCAAATGGCTGCAAGAGTTGGCACGCATAGTTAGTTCAGCATGCGCGAACACAGGTCGTCGATAGTACGTGGTGAACAACGCCAGAGATTTCTTCATACCAACAAAGTAGCAACAAAAAACGGTGCAAAATGTTTTGTTTAAATTCTACCAGTACGATTGTATGCAGGAAACAAGCAAATTGATAGTTATGCATTTTTCGATGAAGGTTCTACCATCACTGTAATGAATGCAAACTTTGCAACAAGACTTGGCCTCGTAGGGAAAATAGAAAAATTAGTTTTCCAACGGTTCTTAAGTAACACGTCAACATAGACGTCTAAACGAATTGACGTCAGAATATCCGGAGTAAGAAATAATGATAGAATTTTTAATTTAAAAAACGTTAGTATGGTACCGAACCTCCAATTGCCAATGCAGATACTTAGCATTGAAAAGCTCTGGTAAATGTATCGCCACATGAAGGAGTTGTCTATTTGTGGAAGGGTCCGGCGGTAGTCAGGACGAAGTTGGGTTGGGTTGTGTATGGTTCGGCGCCAGGTAATGCGACTGCTAATGGTGTAGTGTAAACTGCCAACAATTTAATGCCAAATATTTAAATCAGCTAATATGCTACCCTATTACAAAAATAGTCTAAATGTTCATCAACACATAAAAAGGCATTTGATAATTCTTGCTGACATAGCCATTCACACGATCTAATACAGGTGTGTGTACAACACCCAACCAAACAAATTTGCATTGAAGCAAATTTGCGAACGTTGCATTTCCCACAGAAGTCACAACTCGACACAGGTGTGTAGGTACATATTTTGTATCGAGTTGTATGTAGGTATATAAGTATGTATGCTTAAGGTAAATATGCATGTAAGTATGTATGCTTAAATGTAAATATGTATGTAAGAATATGCTTAGAATAATTTAGTATAAATAAGCTGACAATATTTGAATAAAGGCTCATTCAGCAATCGCTCATTGATGTCACAAACAGACCAAACCAACTTCATTGTTTTTCTTATCTTTTACAATGGAAGTCGTCTTTTTCTTACGCACGTCGAAAACAATGAATGTAACGAATTGAGTCAGATTCTGAAAGAATTCATAGCAAGCGATCAGTTAGGCGTGTGTTGCACCGAGTATGTGGAGGGCGATGAAGTTAAGAGGGCCAAATACCTGTTGGAAACTACGACTGTTCGTAAGGGAAATCGTTTTGAACCCGGCCTCTTATGGAAAAGCGCGAACTCAAAGCTCCCAAATAACCGAACGATGGCTAAAAAAGGATTTCTTCTCCTTGAAAAGAAGTTCGAATGCAATGAGCATCTCAAGGAATAATACAAGCGTGTTATGACCGAATATATGGAAAAATGGTATGCGAAAAAACTGGGGAATGATGAATAGGAAGTGTATAACAGCCGTGCGTGGTACATACCTCATTTTGCGGTCTACAATCCCTACAATCCCAACCAACCGGGTAAGTAGAGGTCAGTCTTCGATGCTGCCGCAAAGATTGATGGTCCTTCCCTGAATTCCGCGCTGCTTTGTGGTCCGGACCAGTGTCCACCCTTAGCAGTGGTTTTAATGAAGTTTAGGCAGCGAAATATTGGAGTCTGTGTGGATATTTTGAGATGTTTCACCAGGTGACAATTCGGGAGGAGGATCAGTCAGCGCAGATACAAAACTGATATACAATTGACCTGGAGGAAAAACGAAGATTGGGATGAAGAGATTCCAACGGACGCACGAAGATTCTGGAGTAAGTGGTTAGCTATGATTGACGACTTAGGAAACCTCGGCATACTACGATGTTGTACGAGTTGCACGTTTTCGCGGACGCCAGCGAGGTGGCCTTTGCTGCGGTGGCATATTAGCGTGTGATGGAGACGTCAGAAACAGCGAAGCTGGCATTCATAGCGGGAAAGTCGAAATTTGCGCCATTAAGGCTGGCTTCGATCCCTCGTTTAGAGCAACAGTCGGCGATGTTAGCTACTCGTTTACGCAAGTTAACCGAGCAAAGTCACGACGACCTCGAGGGTGGTGATGTGGAGCGATTCCAAGACGACAATTTCGTTGATTAAGTCAGACCATCGCTGCTACAAACCGTACGTTGCTCACAGAGTTAACGAGATCTTGGATGGTTGTAAACCAGCTGAGTGGCGGTGGCTCCCTAGTGGGATGAATCCAGCAGACTTCGGAGCGCGAGTGAGAAGCACGCATGGACGACTAACCCTAAATTTTGTTCTAAGATGAGACGGATTGGCCGAATTATGTAGAACCGGATGCGACGAAAGAAGAGCTACGAAGAAAACCCGCAATCTTACTAACTTTGAACCAATTAACGTCGTTTGAGCACACGCAGGGAAAGTGTAGCGTGGATTTTACGCTTCTGCGATAATTGTACTGAAGTCCCAGAAGAGAGGAAACTACCCCATTTGAACCCGTGAAATTTGGAATAAGCTAACACGGTGATTTGTCGCACCGTTCAAAAGGAGTCTTATGGCAAGGACTATACGTCACTGGAATTAACCGGAAAAGTAGGACGGGATAGCTCACTGTGGAGATTGACACCGTACCTGGATGACCTTTGAGTTGTGCGCGTGAATGGTACGTTGAATAATGCCACGGCCCTTTCAACAGATGCACGTAGGCCGATAATACTTCCGAAAGTTCATCGAGTCACCAGCTTGATAGTCGATCATTATCATAGTTCCTGGCGCCATCAAAACGATGAGGCGATCATAGCGGAGCTTAGGAGGCGGTACTGGATCCCTAACGTACCTGTGGCAGTAAAGAAAGCTACCAGAAGGTGCCTAAAATGCAAAAAGGATCGTGATCAACCAGCAGTACCAATTATGGGACAGTTGCCTGAAGATAGAGTACCGGCATTTTTGAAACCATTCACTTACGGCGGGTTGAACTATATGGGTCTCTTTACCGTAGTGTCAGGTCGTCGCAGTGAAAAGCGCTGGATAACATTGTTCACCTGTCTGACTACACGGGCCGTACATCTTGAGATAACCAGGGGCTTTTCCACCGATACACGCTTGATATGTATTAGATTCTGGTATTGGCACGAATTTCGTTGGAGCGGATAGGGAACTGAAGCGCCAATTATCAGAACTCAAAAAATTTAAGATAGTAGATACCTTGTCGAAGAGGAGCGTGGAATGGGTTTTTCACTGTCCCCTTAACACCCACGTGGGAGGCTGCTGGGACGGCTGGTCCCCAGCGGGAATCGAGCCATGGGGGATACATTGCACAGCGAAAGTTTACAGGAACATGGTTTATATAGCTTAATGGTTGAGGCCGAGGCCGCTGACTCGCATATCTTTATATGCACCTATCGAAGAACCCCTCACTCGTAACCATTTCCTTTTAGGTGCGGCAAACTCTGACCAGACTCCCCCCAATCCTCTGGAGGAGAAGCTGCGCGCTACCAGAAAACAATGGTGAAGGCTTCAACAGCTCTAGCATAGGTTCTGGAGGAAGTGGCTCGCGGAATACCTTCCGGACCTGTGCCGCCGAACGAAGTGGTATCAACCGGTGAAAGTGTTGGAAATCGATGATGTCGTTATGGTTTGCGACGTTGGGGTGCACCGCTCCAAATGGCTTATGGGAAGGGTGACACGAGTGATCCAGCAAGGATTTGCAAGTCAGGGCAGCGGACGTGAAGGCGATGTTTGGCACGTACAAAAGACCGGCTCATATGCTTGCTAAGCTAGATGTTGGTGAATCTGAGTCGAGCTAGATTCACAGAGGCTGGGATGTTGTGGAGTATTAACATTGGCAACGCACTTTGAAAGCGCCCTCCTGCTTCTGAACTGCGACAGTGCCTAGTGGAGTTACATTGCCTGTATTTGGCAACCCTGGCGAAAACGGCACCGTCTCCATTTGGATTTTCTTTTAATAAAATTACAGTTCTCGGTCGTACTAGCAGCAGGAGTATGCACAAGCGCGTAAGATTCGTTTATTTAATATATTTATGGGATTTGTATTAGTAAAATTTTATATATTATTCCCGTAGGAAATAAAACAACACTAATTGTGTCGTACATGTGAGCGTTTTCAATGTTCTTATTTTAAACTCCTGCGCAATCGGGAACAGGGAGTAATATATTCAGCATGGAACTATAATACTTGCGTTTCTCGCATGTTTGCGACATCTGCCCAATGCAGTACCTGCCCTGGACAGTTCCACTTTCCTAGATGTTCTGGTCTCAGCGACGGCAACCCCCCGACGGGTTTCATCACGCCACGCTGTCAGGCTGCAAACCCAACTACACCGGGTACTCCAATGCTTACCCAGGGACGCCCAGTCCCAAGGCCACAACAGCGCCTGCATCCTGGCCTTCCTCAATTCAGGCGTAGTCACCCGTCACTTACTCTCAGAGTGACGACCAAGAGCCTAAACTCACGACAAGATCTGCTTTGTAGACCTGCTCTGGATATAACGTCAAGAAAAGACCGCGTTAGCGGAAATGGAAGTGGTTTCGCGTTTATCACCCACCACTCAGTGCAATATAATCTATTTGATCCCGACATCGGCAGCAATGACAGTGTCCGGAAACGTGAAGGCATATCTGTCCGGTCAGGCGATGTAAATTTGGTAATCATCAACATCTACATACATCATCCCTCCAGTCCTCCGTTGCCCCAGTGGATGATCCCATTATCAATCGTGAGCGCAGGACTCGTAAACTGCGTCAACTGGTAGCCAATGGTAACATTGGCATCCGACCACCTACCCATACTCCTTTCGCTCGAGCGATCTGCCGAAATTGTCACAACTGAAAAACGCACTTTTATCAATTTTAAAAAAGTAAAGTGGGAACACTACAAAACGTATACTGACAATCGTTTTGCTGCCCTCCCTATCCCGACTGATTCCCGTAAAAGGGAGCGCGCTTTCCGCAAGATCATTGAATCCACTTCGGCTTGTTCTATTCCGGGAAATCCGGCCATTTCCGTTTTCCGTCGGAGACCGCAACTCTAGCGAGAGAGTTTTGACCGTATAAGCGAGCACGACACCGTCAACCCCGAAATAACGGACTACCACCGTCAAAGAGGCTGAAGATGCCATCGTTCATGAAAAACCATCTAAAGCAGTAGGTTGCCGTCTGGACCTACGCCATGCCGGATTTATTTATCTAGCCATGTCTTCAACCGCTATTAAAGCCTGGGAAACCAGCTAACATAGGAGATACTTATCATCCAATATCTCAACTATCGCCAGTATCCAAGACACTTGAAGCCATTCTACTTCCCCATTTCACTGCAAATTTGGGTCTTGGAAATCATCAGCATGGCTTTCAAAAATCACATAGCACTACCACCGCGCTAAAATCCATTAACACGCAACTAAATTGCGGATTAAATCTAAAATCCCACCATAGGACAGTACCCTTTGCGCTGGACCTATCAAAAGCTTTTGATAAGGTCAACCACTGCACGTTACTGCGAGACTTGGAGGGGCCTCCTTTCCCCCAAGTCTCAAAAAGTGGACCGCAAATTATCTGTCTGGTCGGCAAGAACCGATGAAATTCAAGAACATAACATCTAAACACAGAAGAATTAAATAAGGGGTACCACAGGGTGGTGTCCTATCCCAGCTTTTGTTTAACTTCTACATATCGAAGATATCCTAACCGCTAGAAGGAGCCACTACCGATGAGCCTAGTAATAAAATAAACATTTATCTCCCTGATCTCTCCTGTTTTTACGCCTCGTAAAACCTGACATTGTCGACCTTATTTACAACATAAACGCGGCAATTGTCGATCATATTGGACATCCAAGTCGAAAGGTTACTCAGTAGAAGAAAATACAGGCCTGCCAAATCACTACCCTAAGAACCGCGCGTCACTCTAGATCAACTTCGATTTGAATACTGTAACAGGTTAAACTCTGACCTATCCAGAATCAACCACGACACACAAAATGTATGCCCTGCTTGCGATGTGTCCCCACATGACACCAACCATCTCTTCAATTTTAATGTGGAACCAATGCCTCGCAATACGCCTCTCACCATGGTCCTGTTGAAACTGCAAGTTTCCTTGAAATCCCGTTAGAGGATATTGATGACATTTTGTGATCGGTCGCGCTATTGGGTGGGGCGAAACACAGCTACAGCCACAACGGCAAGCTGTCGACCGATGTTCCAGACTTTTATGCATATTATATATATATATATGGATAACGAAAATAGTAAACATTTGTATACGTCCCACATGTATTATGCAGGCCATAGTACAGGTTTACTTGTATGAAGTGTATGAGAAGGAAACAATTCCTTTCTCTTTCTAACACACTGCAGTTTGACACTTAGGTCAGTGTCAAACTAGCGTGGAACTCAGTGGAACCTGCGTGGAACATGCGTTTGACACTGAACGAAGTGTCAAAATTACCGGGGTTGCTGTCGTGGAAAACGACACAGGGAAACAAAAAAAAGGAGCGGAATATCAGATATGATTTGCTGTGATGGTAAATTTTTTTGAACAAATTTAGTATGAAAATGTAATGCACTATATGGGTCCTACAGAAAATTATACAAAAGTCTGGGGGTATCTGAGGACGCGTAGTTATTCCAGCATTAAGTATACAAACACGGGTGCTAAGTTTTTATACCCGTTCAAAAGTTCTCCGCGAAAAACAGTTTGAAACCGATGTCCACTGCAATAACCCGTCCAAAAATGGGGAAAGAGAAATGAAAAGACGCGTTTTGTCCTGTTATCAATAGTCCAAAGAGAAAAAGTATTAGAATTATTGGAAGCGCGCAAAAACGCGTCTATTAATACCTCTCCTGACGGTCCCCGGTAATAAAGTATCACAATTTTTTATTAAAATTGTCCAAAACAAATGAATTTTAAAGAGAGATGTAATTAAGTGATCGTTTGAAAGTAAATAAAGATTTTTCTTTGTAATATAACAATAAAAATTTGACGCAGTTTTCGTTAGCAGCTAGTACACTTTTTTGGACCTAAGAAGTACAACAGTGCCAAATAGCATCCATAAAATAAATAATGGTTTAAAAAAACTAAAAAAACATGCTTTTATAGCAAACCGAACTAAAAAATAGAAAATGATTTTCAATTAAAAAGAGTTTATATAACTGTAGTAGAAGGTCAAACAATTGTTTATAGTTATTCACCTCAAAATAAAATTATAATAAAATTTAAGTTATTAACAGAATAATTTAATTCAGAGTAAAAAGCGTGGGGTGCATTTGACTACATTTCATATCTTTCCTCTCAGATAGTTGCCAATAGAATGATTGTAACATTCAGTATCAATCACCCCACGCTTTTTACTCTGAATTAAATTATTCTGTTAATAACTTAAATTTTATTATAATTTTATTTTGAGGTGATTAACTATAAACAATTGTTTGAAATTCTACTACTGTTATATAAACTCTTTTTAATTGAAAATTATTTTCTATTTTTTAGTTCGGTTTGCTATAAAAGCGTGTTTTTTTCGTTTTTTTAAACTATTATTTAATTTTAATTTTTTAGTTCGAGTAATTTTAAAAGTTTTAGTCGAGAGTGATGAAACCTCGAAACACCAGCGGTCCATGGATGAATCCAACCTCGCGGCACCGAAAAGGGCCAAGACGCAGTGAGGCTGGACGCGGTCTTTCGCCGAAATTGCCAAGGGTCGGCAGATCATTGGCATTATAGACGAGAGCAGCGAAAATGGCAGGATCCCCAAACAACAGTGGAAGTGGATCGAGGCCGCGCTCGCTACGGTGGCCGTTAAGGTTAAGAAAGACAACCCTGGTCCACCGCCATCTTACATCGATGTAGGGTGGTTCCAGGGCAATGTCAAGCTAATTGCCTGTGACGACGCCAGGTCGCTAAACCTCTATAGGGCCGCCATCACGCTGATAGGGGTGGTATATCCGAGCACGCGCCTCAAGGTAGTGGAGGCGCGTCATATCCCCTCACGACCAAGGGCTAGAGCCTGGGTTCCAGTGACGCCAACGGACCCAGCTGACATCCTGGAGCTGCTCCAGGAGTACAACCCGCCTCAGGTTTGGAAGTCAACCCGGATAAAACCGAGCTTGTTCTCTTCACGAGGAGGTACAAAGTACAAAATACACCGCCAAGAATTGGGGGACGTTCTTAGCGTTTAGCGATCATGTCAAGTACATATTTGGGAGTCATTCTGGATAGGAAGCTATTATGGAGTGACCATATAGTGGAGCGATCCAAGAGGGCAGCAGCAGAGCTGTTCACCTGCAAGAGTGCAATTGGCACCTCCTGGGGATTCTCCCCTACGGTGACCCACTGTATTTACACAGCCATTGTGAGCCCGATTCTTCTTTATGATGCCTTGCATTGTCATCGAGCCTTGATACATGTGCAAAGTTTCAATCAAACTTATGGCCATTCAAAGTGGTAATAACCAATTGACCTTATCGCCGTTGACCTTATGTCACCACACCATCACATTAATACATAGTCATCGCGCCTTGATACGTGTGCAAAGTTTCAATCAAACTTATGGCCATTCAAAGTGGTAATAAGGCCAATTGACCTTATGGCTGTTGACCTTATGCCACCACACCATCACATTAATGCATTGTCATCGAGCCTTGATACGTGTGCAAAGTTTCAATCAAACTTATGGCCATTCAAAGAGGTAATAAGGCCAATTGACCTTATGGCCGTTGACCTTATGTCACAACACCATCACCTTAATGCATTGTCATCGGTCCTTGATACGTAAGCGAAGTTTCAAATTAATCAGGCTTCTAGAAACCGGTGAAAATTAAGCTCAAATATTCCGTTACATAGATATAGGGCAAGCTAATAAAAGCGTATTATAAAAAAACGAACAAGAACAAGCATTTTATCAGGTGAGCGTGGCTGTATATGTGCGTGCTGCTACATATCCTACTTGTAGACCTTTACTATGATGCAGGCTAACGAGACCAGTAGCCCGTTTCTGTAACCTTTCGTTATAAAAACGAACCACAAATCATAAAGAAGATTGCGCATTTATGAGTTCAAAATTGCTTCATTCTGCGCAAATACGTCACACTTGACTGCTTGAACGAATGAAAGAGAGAAAAAAACAAGAGTTAAAGGAAAATGACTTAAAAATTGCCCATAAAAAACAGCTGATCTTTTGTTTACATGCGCAATCTTGTGTATATGATTGATGATAGCCACATATACAAAGATCAGCTGTTTTTTGGTCAATTTTTACGTCATTTTCCTTTAGCTCTTGTTTTTTTCTCTCTTTATTTCATTCGCTCAAGCAGTCAAGAGTGACGTATATGCGCAGAACGAAGCAATTTTGAACTCGTCAATGCGTAATATTCTGAGTGTGATTTGTTGTGATAACGAAACATGATGGAGTTATAGAAGGTGGCGCATTGCGCATGTAAACATTAGTTGAGTTATTTTTTATGAGCAATAACACGTCATTTTCCTTTAGCTCTTGTTTTTTTCTCTCTTTCTTTCATTCGCTGAAGCAGTCAAGTGTGACGTATTTGCGTAGAACGAAGCAATTTTAAATTCCTGAATGCACAATCTTCTTTGTCGGATTTGTGATAACGAACGATTGGCTATCGCAAAGCTCGTATCGCATTCGATATGAAAAGTGTTTCTGTAATGGGCTCCGGCGACTAACAGCGAGCTTGAGTGACTTTTTGTATGTGTGCGTGTCGGGTGGTTGACGCTTGTCCCGCGACTATCAAATAAAAAGCCATTAATCAACATTTGCATTGAGAAACCATAGCGTTCGGACGTGAAGATGCCGTCATCGGATGATGATTTTTTTTACTTGCAACTACAGCAGTTTTATTAAATAAAAAGAAAAGGAAAAAGAGTGATAAAAGGAAATTGTGGTTGAAAACTTGTACGCAAAACATAATATGTTTACACATGAACATCTTTTAAACGAATTAAAAATGTCATGTAAAGAGGAATATAAAAATTTTATGCGAATGGACTCGGAAATATTTGACGAACTCTTTTGTATGGTGAACCCGTTAATTGAAAAGAAAAATGCAAGGATGCGAGCTGCAATAACACCCGACATGCGGTTGTCAGCAACATTGCGATATTTGGCGACTGGAGAAAAATTTGAAGATCACAAGTTCTTAACAGCAAGTTCTCCAAAATCCCTGGGTTTGAATGTTTTGGAAACTTATGAGGCTTTTATTTCATGTCTCTCAAATGCTTTCAAGGTTAATACCTTAAAACAAGTAAAAAATCTAGGTTTGAAAGAAGCCAAATAAGGATGTGACAAATTTACTTAATATAGCTTGCTTACATTTTTATAATGTTGATAACTCTTTCAAAGAGGATAAATATAATAAGAGTCACCATTCTGCTACGTGTGGCGAGTAACTCGCTGGAAATTAAAAAAAAATGGATGCCTAATGTTTTCCATGAGGGACATCTTCAATCGTCTCGCATTTAATCATGTCGTGTAGGCGCCTTATGCAAATGTGACTTTTGGAAAGAGAATTAATTAATTAATTAAATACAGTCGGAAAAATAAACACAAATACCCCACGAAAAGGTATAAAGACATGTATGCACATCTCGCCCAAAAAAATCTTGCGAGTACCCTAATAAATAACATTATGCAAAGTAACGAGTGACGTTTCTTATTATATTTATACTCTTTGACTCTTTAAAAATGCCCATAATAAAATAATGTCTCTTATTCTTTGCTGTTTCAAAAATAAATAAACTTTTATTGCCATATAGGTTAGGTTAGGTGGTAGCTGCCCTGATAAGGATAGCTCACTTGGACAACATGAAGGTCCGTTTTGATACCACATACACCAAAAATAACGGAGGCTTAGATCTAGCTACTTAGAGAATCGTTGAGTAGCAACGATGAAGCTCCGAATAATACCGATCTGAACTTTGGATAAATCCTCGGGAGATTCAAGTGAGTCGCGACCGAAGTGCTTTCGCCTTGTTCTGGCAAAAGCTGGGCAATCAAGCATAAAGTGAGTTGGTGATTCCACCTCATCGTCCTCCGTACAGCTGCAGCAGGATGGAGTTTCCAGTATAGTGAGACGTGCCGCACCCATCGGACAGTGCCCTGTCAAAACCCCAATGACCATTGATAGGTGAGCCTTAGTGAACCCAATTATTTCAGCAGAACTCCAGCCATCCACTTTTGGCCAGAAAGATCTTGCTACCCTGCAAGACGTGGTGTTCACCCAATGTTTGCTGAGCTGACTCGAGGCCCAGCTATGAAGGAGCAATCCACAGGTGGCCAGCGGATTCCCGAAATCCCTACAGCCATCTTCATCATTGCCATATTAAAATATCCCTAAAATTGTATACATATACCTAATAAATTATATATATATAAACTTAAAACACTTTAAAAAAAAGTAATACTATATTCTGAGTCTCTTGTTGGCTTAACATTAAAATTATATTTTTTTAATATTTAAGAGTCGGTAAATGTAAAGAAAAATTGTGAAATTGATTCAGAGCATACACTGTCATCTTCAAAATTATTTCTGCTATTGCTGTTAAACTGAATCGGTGTAGAAGTATTGCTCCTGGATCTGATTGGTGCTGATTGGTATGAGTCGTTATACTGCATTATTCGGGAATTGGTGCGGCTTGATGTAATTGGTGTTTGGTATGAGTATCCTGCGTTTATTTGAAGGAGTTTATGTGCAAAGTTCCCATTTGCCCCTCAAGCATTATTTCGTCTACAAATTTTTCCACGAGAATTCTTTGACCAAGAGCCATTATTTCTAATTTTACTGATCATGAATTAGTAATTGCTGTTGAAATATTTTTTCTTTCGGAGAAAACCGCTTTGTCGCAATTTTCACCAAACATCGACAGCATCTGGCTTCCCCTTGGCTTCTCTTCTTACCGTGCCCTTAATAGATTCTGAAATGAAAACAAAAGAGGGTAAAATATAAATACTTTTTTTAATTTTGGATTATTTTCAGGTGCCGCAGTCAGAAGATAAGTGGGGGTCTATAGCCCATAACTTTGGTGAGGCTTGCGATTTTCCAAATTGCATTGGAGTGATCGATGGGAAACACATTGCGATCAAAAGACCACCTGATTCCGGCTCACAATTTTATAGCATTGTCCTGATGGGAACTGTGAATGCCAACTATGAGTTCATAGTTGCGGATGTTGGAACAAATGGCCGAATATCAGATGGTGGTATTATAAAAAACACGGAATTCGGGAGAGCTATTTACAGAAGACCTTTACCACTTCGTACTCTATCACAGTTGCCAAATAGCTGACAACGCTTTTCAAATGCAAGAAAATTTAATAAAACCCTATCCTGGTACCAACCTAACTAACACACAGCGAATATTTAACTATAGGTAGAGCACGCCGGATTGTCGAAAATGTGTTTGGATTTTAGTATCACGTTTCGGAGTCCTGTAAACGCCTATTCAGTTGGCACCAGAAAAGGCGCAAATAATAGTTCTGGCTTGTTACTATTTGGACAATTTTTTACGCCGAAAAAATTGTTATTCATTTAGCCACTTTATTGACCAACAGGATGTAAACTCTGTAAATGTAGTTCAAGGGTCATGGCGCAATAATGAAACACACCTTAATATTTTGGAGAGTACATATTTAAGAAACTCCTCGAAAAAAGCTAAAGAAGTTCGCAACAATTTTGCAGAGTACATTATGAATCAAGGTGCGGTTTCGTGGCAACAAAAGTACCACCGCTAATACATCCAACAATAGTACGGATAACAATGTATATTTAATATTCCATTTAATTAAGTAAAAAAGGAAAACATTTGAAGATGGTATATTCTAGTAGTTTATCTTTCATTTCTAGGAATGCGGCAATATCTAATTTCGTAAATAGCACACCAATACCAAGGACTTCTATGTTTATACTATTACAATTTCTTCACACGCATCTTTTTTACTGCTCGCTGCTGTATAGCGATTGTATTGCACAACACTTTATACTTTGTAAATTGTACAAATGAATTTAAAAACGCAATTTATTTAACTCACTTCTTTCCGTGTGGTGCTCTTTGATGAGCATGGAGTGTCAGTATCATTTAAAAAGTCCATTTCATGATAGTAAAAGAGATTTGTCTCAAGCAATTCATCGGCGCCAGCCCCACTTCGGCTAATTTCAGCTAGACGTTGTTTTTCCCGGCGGTAATTTGTACGCAAAGCGTTAATTTTTTTACGTCGTGGCGTTAGGGTACTATTCTTTATAAATTTCCAGCAGAATATCGTATTGTTTTGCTTTTTCGTCACGATTACAATATGCTTCCAGCTTAAATTCCATAATGCCGGTAGACATTGATAATTTTCAATAAATTTTAGCATGAATTGCTGTTCTTCCGCGCACTTGTTCATTTTGAATGCCGACACAAGCTAAATACAACACTTCTGTTTTGTCAATCACACCCCGCGACGATCAAATAAGCAAGCGTCAAATGAAAAAATCAAAAATTTTGGATTTTCATCAACGTGTAGCCGACAACAAATACGTGTGTCACGAAGCCACCCGACTTCACCAACCCACACAAAATTCACTCAATCTCGTTGTTGGTCGCCGGAGCACTTAACACACTCAATTCACCTTGCGATATAATAGTGGTCCGTTTTTATCATATCGACGAAACAATCGAAATGGAACATAAGATCTGTCATCAAAAGCGAAAAAGGTATAATAACAAAAATTAAGTAATACAAATTGTTATTTTGTGATCGTGCTACCTTAAGTTTTTTTCTAACATACGAACTTTGCGGCGCAGGGAGGCACTATTTGGACCGCTCAGAGCCCCCTTTGCCACTTTTTTATTGGCCTTCATAATTTCCACCTGTTTCACCTTCTGATTTTTTGAAAATTTTCCACTTATACTTTTTTTCTATAAAATAAAAAAATAATTCGAAAACAAAAATTCCAAATCAGTTACAAACAAACGAACTTCACTCATTTTCTTTTTAACGTATGTATACTATCACGACCTTTGGGGCTAGTGATATGAATATCGCAAGAAATATCGAAAATACATACTCACCACTCATACAGAATCACGTCGTTGCGATAACTATGAATCAGGGTTGTATTTTGCGATATAATTCATATCGCAAGGATACAACGGGGTCAATTCTTGTTCTATGAAGTGGTGAAGTGAAAGCATTTTTCACCACTTCATCTGATATGCGATTCAGTTAAAAAAAAAGTGATATTTACTGTCAAACTTTTTTCATTTAAAGAGTATTTTTTCGCCGTTGAATTTGCCCGTGATAAATTTAAATTAATACAAAAAAATTTCAAAATCAAAAAAAAATCGTTGCGCTAAGGCATTGGAATGCCAAAAAGAATATTTGGTGCAGCATTTGGAGGCAAATGCAGATTTTGCCAATGAAAAGTATGAATAAGTTTTTAAATTACTTGGATCTTGGCAGTCGCTGGCCAACCATTTAAACGCTTTAGGTGGTGCTCAAAAAGACGGCGCAAAGTGGCGCACATATTGGTGTGATCTAAGGTAGTATTTTATGCTATTAATAACATATTCGATTTTAATTAACGGATCTTTCTATTTAGACAAAATACCTCCAAATATTTGGCTATTAAGAAGCAGAGGGCCACAGTGGCATTAACGGCCCACGGCAAAGACCCTTGTCCGATATGGAGGAGAGAATCCTAAAAATTCGCCATCAGGCAGCCGTGGATGGGGACCATTCCCAAGAAGTGGGTTTACCTCAAGTGGTATGCATCACTCTTTATCACTACTATATATATATTATATATGAAAGGAATGTTTGTTTTGGTTAGAAATTGGCATAGGGGAAGGAATACGAAGAAAAGATTTAAGAATACAGATAAAGGTAGAAATAGCATAGGAATAGGAGTGGAAGAAGGCATGGGAGAAGGAAAAGGGAACGGAAATGATAATTAACAAGTAAAGCGAAATGTAAAGAAAAATTGTGAAATTGATTCCGAGCATACACTGTCATCTTCAAAATTATTTCTGCTATTGCTGTTAAACTGAATCGGTGTAGAAGTATTGCTCCTGGATCTGATTGGTGCTGATTGGTATGAGTCGTTATACTGCATTATTCGGGAATTGGTGCGGCTTGATGTAATTGGTGTTTGGTATGAGTATCCTGCGTTTATTTGAAGGAGTTTATGTGCAAAGTTCCCATTTGCCCCTCAAGCATTATTTCGTCTACAAATTTTTCCACGAGAATTCTTTGACCAAGAGCCATTATTTCTAATTTTACTGATCATGAATTAGTAATTGCTGTTGAAATATTTTTTCTTTCGGAGAAAACCGCTTTGTCGCAATTTCCACCAAACATCGACAGCATCTGGCTTCCTCTTGGCTTCTCTTCTTACCGTGCCCTTAATAGATTCTGAAATGAAAACAAAAGAGGGTAAAATATAAATACTTTTTTTAATTTTGGATTATTTTCAGGTGGCGCAGTCAGAAGATAAGTGGGGGTCTATAGCCCATAACTTTGGTGAGGCTTGCATTTTCCAAATTGCATTGGAGTGATCGATGGGAAACACATTGCGATCAAAAGACCACCTGATTCCGGCTCACAATTTTATAGCATTCTCCTGATGGGAACTGTGAATGCCAACTATGAGTTCATAGTTGCGGATGTTGGAACAAATGGCCGAATATCAGATGGTGGTATTATAAAAAACACGGAATTCGGGAGAGCTATTTACAGAAGACCTTTACCACTTCGTACTCTATCACAGTTGCCAAATAGCTGACAACGCTTTTCAAATGCAAGAAAATTTAATAAAACCCTATCCTGGTACCAACCTAACTAACACACAGCGAATATTTAACTATAGGTAGAGCACGCCGGATTGTCGAAAATGTGTTTGGATTTTAGTATCACGTTTCGGAGTCCTGTAAACGCCTATTCAGTTGGCACCAGAAAAGGCGCAAATAATAGTTCTGGCTTGTTACTATTTGGACAATTTTTTACGCCGAAAAAATGGTTATTCATTTAGCCACTTTATTGACCAACAGGATGTAAACTCTGTAAATGTAGTTCAAGGGTCATGGCGCAATAATGAAACACACCTTAATATTTTGGAGAGTAAATATTTAAGAAACTCCTCGAAAAAAGCTAAAGAAGTTCGCAACAATTTTGCAGAGTACATTATGAATCAAGGTGCGGTTTCGTGGCAACAAAAGTACCACCGCTAATACATCCAACAATAGTACGGATAACAATGTATATTTAATATTCCATTTAATTAAGTAAAAAAGGAAAACATTTGAAGATGGTATATTCTAGTAGTTTATCTTTCATTTCTAGGAATGCGGCAATATCTAATTTCGTAAATAGCACACCAATACCAAGGACTTCTATGTTTATACTATTACAATTTCTTCACACGCATCTTTTTTACTGCTCGCTGCTGTATAGCGATTGTATTGCACAACACTTTATACTTTGTAAATTGTACAAATGAATTTAAAAACGCAATTTATTTAACTCACTTCTTTCCGTGTGGTGCTCTTTGATGAGCATGGAGTGTCAGTATCATTTAAAAAGTCCATTTCATGATAGTAAAAGAGATTTGCCTCAAGCAATTCATCGGCGCCAGCCCCACTTCGGCTAATTTCAGCTAGACGTTGTTTTTCCCGGCGGTAATTTGTACGCAAAGCGTTAATTTTTTTACGTCGTGGCGTTAGGGTACTATTCTTTATAAATTTCCAGCAGAATATCGTATTGTTTTGCTTTTTCGTCACGATTACAATATGCTTCCAGCTTAAATTCCATAATGCCGGTAGACATTGATAATTTTCAATAAATTTTAGCATGAATTGCTGTTCTTCCGCGCACTTGTTCATTTTGAATGCCGACACAAGCTAAATACAACACTTCTGTTTTGTCAATCACACCCCGCGACGATCAAATAAGCAAGCGTCAAATGAAAAAATCAAAAATTTTGGATTTTCATCAACGTGTAGCCGACAACAAATACGTGTGTCACGAAGCCACCCGACTTCACCAACCCACACAAAATTCACTCAATCTCGTTGTTGGTCGCCGGAGCACTTAACACACTCAATTCACCTTGCGATATAATAGTGGTCCGTTTTTATCATATCGACGAAACAATCGAAATGGAACATAAGATCTGTCATCAAAAGCGAAAAAGGTATAATAACAAAAATTAAGTAATACAAATTGTTATTTTGTGATCGTGCTACCTTAAGTTTTTTTCTAACATACGAACTTTGCGGCGCAGGGAGGCACTATTGGGACCGCTCAGAGCCCCCTTTGCCACTTTTTTATTGGCCTTCATAATTTCCACCTGTTTCACCTTCTGATTTTTTGAAAATTTTCCACTTATACTTTTTTTCTATAAAATAAAAAAATAATTCGAAAACAAAAATTCCAAATCAGTTACAAACAAACGAACTTCACTCATTTTCTTTTTAACGTATGTATACTATCACGACCTTTGGGGCTAGTGATATGAATATCGCAAGAAATATCGAAAATACATACTCACCACTCATACAGAATCACGTCCTTGCGATAACTATGAATCAGGGTTGTATTTTGCGATATAATTCATATCGCAAGGATACAACGGGGTCAATTCATGTTCTATGAAGTGGTGAAGTGAAAGCATTTTTCACCACTTCATCTGATATGCGATTCAGTTAAAAAAAAAGTGATATTTACTGTCAAACTTTTTTCATTTAAAGAGTATTTTTTCCCCGTTGAATTTGCCCGTGATAAATTTAAATTAATACAAAAAAATTTCAAAATCAAAAAAAAAATCGTTGCGCTAAGGCATTGGAATGCCAAAAAGAATATTTGGTGCAGCATTTGGAGGCAAATGCAGATTTTGCCAATGAAAAGTATGAATAAGTTTTTAAATTACTTGGATCTTGGCAGTCGCTGGCCAACCATTTAAACGCTTTAGGTGGTGCTCAAAAAGACGGCGCAAAGTGGCTGACATATTGGTGTGATCTAAGGTAGTATTTTATGCTATTAATAACATATTCGATTTTAATTAACGGATCTTTCTATTTAGACAAAATACCTCCAAATATTTGGCTATTAAGAAGCAGAGGGCCACAGTGGCATTAACGGCCCACGGCAAAGACCCTTGTCCGATATGGAGGAGAGAATCCTAAAAATTCGCCATCAGGCAGCCGTGGATGGGGACCATTCCCAAGAAGTGGGTTTACCTCAAGTGGTATGCATCACTCTTTATCACTACTATATATATATTATATATGAAAGGAATGTTTGTTTTGGTTAGAAATTGGCATAGGGGAAGGAATACGAAGAAAAGATTTAAGAATACAGATAAAGGTAGAAATAGCATAGGAATAGGAGTGGAAGAAGGCATGGGAGAAGGAAAAGGGAACGGAAATGATAATTAACAAGTAAAGCGAAATGTAAAGAAAAATTGTGAAATTGATTCCGAGCATACACTGTCATCTTCAAAATTATTTCTGCTATTGCTGTTAAACTGAATCGGTGTAGAAGTATTGCTCCTGGATCTGATTGGTGCTGATTGGTATGAGTCGTTATACTGCATTATTCGGGAATTGGTGCGGCTTGATGTAATTGGTGTTTGGTATGAGTATCCTGCGTTTATTTGAAGGAGTTTATGTGCAAAGTTCCCATTTGCCCCTCAAGCATTATTTCGTCTACAAATTTTTCCACGAGAATTCTTTGACCAAGAGCCATTATTTCTAATTTTACTGATCATGAATTAGTAATTGCTGTTGAAATAATTTTTCTTTCGGAGAAAACCGCTTTGTCGCAATTTCCACCAAACATCGACAGCATCTGGCTTCCTCTTGGCTTCTCTTCTTACCGTGCCCTTAATAGATTCTGAAATGAAAACAAAAGAGGGTAAAATATAAATACTTTTTTTAATTTTGGATTATTTTCAGGTGGCGCAGTCAGAAGATAAGTGGGGGTCTATAGCCCATAACTTTGGTGAGGCTTGCATTTTCCAAATTGCATTGGAGTGATCGATGGGAAACACATTGCGATCAAAAGACCACCTGATTCCGGCTCACAATTTTATAGCATTCTCCTGATGGGAACTGTGAATGCCAACTATGAGTTCATAGTTGCGGATGTTGGAACAAATGGCCGAATATCAGATGGTGGTATTATAAAAAACACGGAATTCGGGAGAGCTATTTACAGAAGACCTTTACCACTTCGTACTCTATCACAGTTGCCAAATAGCTGACAACGCTTTTCAAATGCAAGAAAATTTAATAAAACCCTATCCTGGTACCAACCTAACTAACACACAGCGAATATTTAACTATAGTTAGAGCACGCCGGATTGTCGAAAATGTGTTTGGATTTTAGTATCACGTTTCGGAGTCCTGTAAACGCCTATTCAGTTGGCACCAGAAAAGGCGCAAATAATAGTTCTGGCTTGTTACTATTTGGACAATTTTTTACGCCGAAAAAATTGTTATTCATTTAGCCACTTTATTGACCAACAGGATGTAAACTCTGTAAATGTAGTTCAAGGGTCATGGCGCAATAATGAAACACACCTTAATATTTTGGAGAGTACATATTTAAGAAACTCCTCGAAAAAAGCTAAAGAAGTTCGCAACAATTTTGCAGAGTACATTATGAATCAAGGTGCGGTTTCGTGGCAACAAAAGTACCACCGCTAATACATCCAACAATAGTACGGAAAACAATGTATATTTAATATTCCATTTAATTAAATAAAAAAGGAAAACATTTGAAGATGGTATATTCTAGTAGTTTATCTTTCATTTCTAGGAATGCGGCAATATCTAATTTCGTAAATAGCACACCAATACCAAGGACTTCTATGTTTATACTATTACAATTTTTTCACACGCATCTTTTTTACTGCTCGCTGCTGTATAGCGATTGTATTGCACAACACTTTATACTTTGTAAATTGTACAATTGAATTTAAAAACGCAATTTATTTAACTCACTTCTTTCCGTGTGGTGCTCTTTGATGAGCATGGAGTGTCAGTATCATTTAAAAAGTCCATTTCATGATAGTAAAAGAGATTTGTCTCAAGCAATTCATCGGCGCCAGCCCCACTTCGGCTAATTTCAGCTAGACGTTGTTTTTCCCGGCGGTAATTTGTACGCAAAGCGTTAATTTTTTTACGTCGTGGCGTTAGGGTACTATTCTTTATAAATTTCCAGCAGAATATCGTATTGCTTTGCTTTTTCGTCACGATTACAATATGCTTCCAGCTTAAATTCCATAATGCCGGTAGACATTGATAATTTTCAATAAATTTTAGCATGAATTGCTGTTCTTCCGCGCACTTGTTCATTTTGAATGCCGACACAAGCTAAATACAACATTTCTGTTTTGTCAATCACACCCCGCGACGATCAAATAAGCAAGCGTCAAATGAAAAAATCAAAAATTTTGGATTTTCATCAACGTGTAGCCGACAACAAATATGTGTGTCACGAAGCCACCCCGACTTCACCAACCCACACAAAATTCACTCAATCTCGTTGTTGGTCGCCGGAGCACTTAACACACTCAATTCACCTTGCGATATAATAGTGGTCCGTTTTTATCATATCGACGAAACAATCGAAATGGAACATAAGATCTGTCATCAAAAGCGAAAAAGGTATAATAACAAAAATTAAGTAATACAAATTGTTATTTTGTGATCGTGCTACCTTAAGTTTTTTTCTAACATACGAACTTTGCGGCGCAGGGAGGCACTATTGGGACCGCTCAGAGCCCCCATTCCCACTTTTTTATTGGCCTTCATAATTTCCACCTGTTTCACCTTCTGATTTTTTGAAAATTTTCCACTTATGCTTTTTTTCTATAAAATAAAAAATTAATTCGAAAACAAAAATTCCAAATCAGTTACAAACAAACGAACTTCACTCATTTTCTTTTTAACGTATGTATACTATCACGACCTTTGGGGCTAGTGATATGAATATCGCAAGAAATATCGAAAATACATACTCACCACTCATATAGAATCACGTCCTTGCGATAACTATGAATCAGGGTTGTATTTTGCGATATAATTCATATCGCAAGGATACAGGGGGGTCAATTCATGTTCCATGAAGTGGTGAAGTGAAAGCATTTTTCACCACTTCATCTGATATGCGATTCAGTTAAAAAAAGTGATATTTACTGTCAAACTTTTTTCATTTAAAGAGTATTTTTTCGCCGTTGAATTTGCCCGTGATAAATTTAAATTAATACAAAAAAATTTCAAAATGAAAAAAAAATCGTTGCGCTAAGGCATTGGAATGCCAAAAAGAATATTTGGTGCAGCATTTGGAGGCAAATGCAGATTTTGCCAATGAAAAGTATGAATAAGTTTTTAAATTACTTGGATCTTGGCAGTCGCTGGCCAACCATTTAAACGCTTTAGGTGGTGCTCAAAAAGACGGCGCAAAGTGGCGCACATATTGGTGTGATCTAAGGTAGTATTTTATGCTATTAATAACATATTCGATTTTAATTAACGGATCTTTCTATTTAGACAAAATACCTCCAAATATTTGGCTATTAAGAAGCAGAGGGCCACAGTGGCATTAACGGCCCACGGCAAAGACCCTTGTCCGATATGGAGGAGAGAATCCTAAAAATTCGCCATCAGGCAGCCGTGGATGGGGACCCTTCCCAAGAAGTGGGTTTACCTCAAGTGGTATGCATCACTCTTTATCACTACTATATATATATTATATATGAAAGGAATGTTTGTTTTGGTTAGAAATTGGCATAGGGGAAGGAATACGAAGAAAAGATTTAAGAATACAGATAAAGGTAGAAATAGCATAGGAATAGGAGTGGAAGAAGGCATGGGAGAAGGAAAAGGGAACGGAAATGATAATTAACAAGTAAAGCGAAAAGGAAATGGAGAAGAGCAAGAGATCGGTAGGGCAAACGAGAGGGGGCCGAGGGAAAGGATAATGAGAAGGATAGGGATAAATAGATGGAAGAGAAAGAGAGGGGGATAGAGAGGTAAAGGAGAAGAAAATGAAAAGGAGAAGGGGAAGGAAAAGGGAAACGAAAATAAGGGGAGGGAGATGAGAAGAAAAACGGAACGGAAAAGGAGAATGGGAAAGAGAGGGAAAACGGAAAGGAAAAGGGGAAGGAAGAGGGAAAAGAAAGGGAGAGGAGAGGGGGAGGCCGTGGGGAAGGAGAATAAGAGGGAGGGAGGTAAAAAGATGGAGAAGAGGAAGAGCCATAAGAATGAGGATGAGGGAAGTCTATAAAAACATGCCAACGTGCTTATTTTATTATTTGCACATATGAGTAATTGTCATTGTTTCTTACCTTTTCTTGTTTATACCTTTTCAGATCAACGAAATAACCGTAACTATAAATACGATATCATCAAGCACGAATTCTGATCCAACCCTGACTAACATGGGCCAAACCTCGGTTAGGCGCGGTCCTGATCCCGAAGCTTCCGAGGAGCTCGCTCGAGTTGAAAGGGAGCGGAGGAGGAGAGTTCGCGCTGCACGCAACGCGCCAAATTGGGATCAGTTCCTTTAAATTGAAAGAGAGGCGTTAGACATAAAACGCCGAAGGCTTGATATAGCTAAAGAAATGCTAAACGCCCAAAAAGATACTAATAATAAATTAGACGCTCTAATTGCCAAAATTCTTTAAAAAGTTATTTATTATTTACTAGGAGATCCAGTGATATGGGCTATGGACTTTCTGACTTCGGACACTTTAGCCTTCGACTTTATCCCTGACAGGACGGACTATTGTATGCCGTAAACTGCTCCCTGTGCAACCTTCACCCCAGTCATGGTGAATGGGGAAGAGGACTCATCCGGGAAAGGCGACCGGTTTAATTGTTCACGGGCGGGTCGAAAATGGTCGGAATGGCAGCTATGAGGAAGAATGTAGACAACGAGATTAAATCAAAGGGTCTCGATAGAATACCACTACATCGAGATCATCATGCATATAGGACAGGCAGGTCGACAGAAACTGTACATTGTATCAGCTGTCCACAGAAATCCAAAGTGCGTTCGAATGCGGAGGGGTTGCGCTATGCGCATTTTTGGACATAGAGGGGGTATTCGACAACACGACCCACGAAATTGTGAATCGGGCACTCGAGAGAAGAGAGATTGTTACGGTCTGCTGTTATGGTCTACGGTTACGGTTGACTTGGGAGCGTGTTCGCGCGAACACACCTAATGACTGGTGATGGGGCGAAAGTTGCGATACAAAAGTATCGAAACAAAGAAATAAAAATTCAGCGATCACTAAGGAAGAAATGGCCATGAGTTTCCGGCCGTGAAGGAGAAAAGAAGTGTGAAAAATTTAGAAACCACGACTAGCAGAGAAATGGCCATGTGTTTCCGGCCGGAAAAAAAAAGAGGAAGATTTGTGATTTGTTTGAGCCTAATTTGTTGGCGGCCCTGCGATTATACAAAAGGATCATATAACATCTATGGACCCAACTTCAACAGCAAGGGCGTCAAGCTCAGATAATATACTGCTTCATTAACAGTATTGCTTACATCAACTGCACCTCCCCGACTATATTCAACTCATCGCAAAACACCGTCGCAGTGCTGTGCACATATTCAAGAGAGTATTGGTGAAGAACCAAAAGACTACAACGAGGAATCGCAGGCCGAGTCCTTCACCCAACTACGAGCGCAACCGCCACCAACTGCGCCAACCACCATCGCCAGTGGTCACAACGACCACTTCGACCGCGCAACCACAACCGTACAACCCCATCGGCAGCGCCAACCAATCGCGTAACATCCACCAGGCCGCTTCATATAGGCCCACCGACCTAAGCCCGGCATAACAAACGCCGGCCATCACAACCGCAATCCCATCGGCAGCGCCAACCGAGCGCGTAGTGTCCACTAGGTCGCTTCATATAGGCCACCGACCTAAGCCCGGCATAACAAACGCCGGCTACCACAACCGCAATCCCATCGGCAGCGCCAACCAAGCGCGTAACATCCACCAGGCCGCCGTATATAGGCCTGCTGCAACCACCCAGCTGTGACAACTTACCGGCAATGAATAGTACCAATTTCCCAGCAACAAGCGGTGAGTTCGTTCCGTGTTCGGGAACCAAATTTTTTTTATACCTTTAAACTTAATAAATTTATGAAATAACACACTTAAATATACACTTACAATTGTGCATATACATGAGTTGTAAAGGGTGCTTTTAAGTCTAATCCGTTTAGGCTAGATTCGTGAAATAATACAGTTTAAATATATACTTACAGACATGTATATACATAAGCTGTTAGAAAGCTTTTAAGTTTAATCAGCTTAGGTAAGAGTCGTGAAATAATACACTTTAAATATATACTTACAATCATGTATATACATAAGCTGTAAGGAAGCTGTTAAATTTAATCAGCTTAGGTAAGAGTCGTGAATTAATACACTTTAAATATATACTTACAATCATGTATATACATAAGCTGTAAGGAAGCTTTTAAATTTAATCAGCCTAGGTTAGAGTCGTGAAATAATACACTTTAAATATATACTTACAAACATGTATATACATAAGCTGTAAGGAGGCTTTTAAATTTAATCAGTTTAGGTTAGATTTGTGAAATAATCCAATCTAAAATACGCTTAAAAATATGCATTTACATAAGCTGTAAACGGGGCTTTTAAATTTACTCAATTTATGTTAAATTCATGACCTAATACAATTAAAAATGCGCCTATACATAAGCTGTAACCGGGGCTTCTAAATTTAATCAATTTATGCTAGATTCATGAAATAATCTAATTTAACATATGCTTACAATTATGCATTTACATAAGCTGTAAAGGGGGCTTTTAAATTTAATTAATTTATGTTAGATTCATGAAATATGAAATAATCTAATTTAAAATACGATTAAAAATATGCATATACCTGAGTGGTAAAAAGGAGGGGAATTACTTTATATCTATATTAGAGTTGGGTCGTTTCATTCTGAACTTGTTCAATTGACCGGATTTCTCAACTGAACAAGTAGACTAGATTTTCGATCGCGATTCCAATTGTTCTTTTGGTTCATTTGTTCCCTTTAGTTCGTTTTATTTTAGGTTATCCTTTCTCCCTTCTCGTTCGTGAGCATTGTTAATTCCTATATACCTACGCATAAATTCTGGGCACGAATGTCGGGAGGCCATTTGCACCAAATATGCGTGGTATTCTTTGTGGGTGGCATTGCTGCAGCAGTGTGTGTATGTGCTAGTAATTGAAAACCTCTTTTGTAAGAAAACTAATAACGTTTCTTAAACTCGGGAGGATCTTATTTACAATTCACGTCTATACTCTTTAAATTTCCTGGATCTTCCGAAATTCGTAACTTTCTTTTGAAATTAATTAAACCCATATGCATATACTAACATAGTTACTTATAACCCATTTAAACATATATACGCAAAGCCTTGTAGCATACCCACCCCCATTTATACTGGGTGGGGTTTTTTTTTGTTTTTTTTTTTTGCGGGTGCAAGCAGCACCGGACATATTTGCTTGAAAAGAAAAGGGAACCGATGAACAAAAGGAATAACTTGTTCGTTCATCAGAAAGAAGTAAGGAATCGAATCTCTGAAATGAACGACAAACCACAACTCTAATCCATATTAATGCAAATTGCAGTCTTTTTTTTTAGGCCTGAAATGTATTTTTATTTATGCTATGCACATATATTACGCCTAGGGCGTATTCGTTCAAATATAATTAGATTGTAAGGAAGAACACTTTTGAAGGGTGTGAAATAGTGCCGCTGACGGCCAATAAGCGTTGAAACTTTTACGCTAGGTTCATGATTATCGAGCGCTAATATGTACGGCATACCAAATTTGTAAATTTCGAATTATTAAATTTAAAATGAATAACAATTAAATATTTGATATCACATGCGTAGGTATGAAAAATGCATTAACTATAGGTGCTTAATTAGCCTTAGAGACTGGACATGCAAATTTGTATATTGCATAACCCTAATTGAAATGTAAAACGGAATATATTATTTAGACGGGTCCGGACTACTTTCATTTGCCTGTATCGAAAATAAGTACATTCATATGTACATAGATATATTTAAGTTGTTTTTTTTTAAATGAATTATAAATAAAATTGTAATTAGAATGGGAATGCTGGCGTCCACATTTATTTAGAAGGCACTAGGTAGGGTTAACAGGTAAGGGGCCACCGAAATTTTAGGTGCGTCGGTGGCCATGGATTTTGAGGGTGGGACAAAGCACCGGGCGTCGCAACACCACCCGCGGCGCCCTCTATATATATTCGGCCCTCTTTGTTTATTTTCCTTTTTGTTTTTTTTAATTTTTCAGCGTTTTTTTTTTTTTGATTTTTGATTTTAGCGTTAGTAACCGGCCATGTCCGGTTCGGTAATTTTTTTTGCGTCAGTCTTTTTTTGAAATTGAATTTAAATTTTTGAATGTCAACGGTCTGTCCGTGACATCCGGTTCGGCCGGATGTTGTTTTATTTTGTATTTATAAGCGTTTTGAGTCGGTCTCTGCGTTTCTGTCTGTTTTTTTTTGAATTTGGCAGTTGAGTTTTGAATAGGCATGATAGGAACTTTTTTCTGTTTATGGCGCAGGAACGGTAAGGTTGGCAAGGGGTTTTTTTTTGCCGTTGCACGTATTTATATCAACTTCAACAAAGCGATGGCAAAAACCCAGGGTTTCAACGATTTATTTTTACAAATATCGATTACAAGTTATCATAGAGTTGACATAGTACAAAATGGTTATGCCATTATACCATATTTTAAGGCAAATACACAGCATTGATAAATGACATTAAACCGCATTTTAATCTTCCACACCCCCCCCCCCCCCCCCCCCCCCCCGTGGATCGAAGCCGATTCCCCGCTATCTACATCAAGCTTAGCCAGTTTGGAGGCAGGACGTTGAACTGTTCCTGAAGAAGTTGACACATCAGCTCGTCGGACTTGGCCGTCCTTTCCAGGGTAAACTCTCTCCACGCGCCCTCGACGCCACTCTTTCCGTGGTGCCTTTACCTCGCAAATGAACACGAGATCGCCCTCTCGAAATGGCTCTGTTGGCGCACACCACTTAACACACCGAACCAGCGTCGGCAAATATTCTTCCACCCACCTTTTCCAGAACCTATCCCATAATTGTCTAGCAACTCGCCATTGTTTATGAAGTGAGCAAAGCTTTTGATCCGGTTCGACAGCACTTCGTGTTTATGCTGTGTTTGCGCTCCCCAGTAAAAAATGATTCGGCGTTAAAAGCTCTTCTTATTCAGGCTCTACTGGCAAATGTGTAAGCGGACGTGAATTTACCACGTTTTCAGCCTCCACCAACAGACTATAGAATGTGTGCTTTTTAGGCTTCACCTCTTTCGTTGTGTGTCGTAACACCTTCTTCACGCATTGTACAATGCGTTCCCATACGCCGCCCTCAGACGGATTCTCGGGACAATTAAGGACCCACTCAACGCCTTTCGATGTCAACTCACCCTGCAACGCGCAACATTCAAACACATCTGAGAAACGTTCAACCTCACCAGCAATTCCTATGAAATTTTTGCCATTATCCGATGTTTCTGCTGGGCACTCCTCTCCGCTTCATAAAGTTCCTAATCGCCAATATGCACGCGTCAGTTGAAAGATCATAAGCAATTTCCAGATGGATAGCAAGTACAGTCAAGCATGTAGATAAAGCTACCCATCGCTTCTCTGTTCTTCGATCGACCGTCACACTCACCGGCCTAAAATAATCTAACCCCGTGTACGGCCGCCAGTATGGTGTCCCTCGATCCTCCGGCAGCAAATCAATTATTGGCACAATTGATCTGACTCTTTTCAATTTACAAACGTCACAGTTGGCGATTACTCTACGAATGATCCTCCTTCAGTTAGGCACCCAATACTTCTGACGAATCATGCAGATAGCTGCCTCCGTGTTCTGGTGCATCATGTTTCCGTGCTCATGGGCGACTACGAGTTTCGTTAATGCATGATTAGGCGGTAAAATAATGGGATGCCCTGCTTCATAAGAAAGCCAACTGACTGCATCTAGACGGCCGCAAACTCGAAGAAGCTCATCACAGTCTAAAATCGGCGTCAGTTTGTACAACGAACTATCCACCGTCACATTCAATCCTTTCTTTAATCGACCTAATTCGGCGGAAATTGCTTCTCGCTGGGCATGGCGACATAATAGACGTTCGGCCTCGTCGAGTTCCGCACCAGTCAGTCCTTATGCAGGTTCGTCGTTCAGCTCATTCCGTCGAGATCTGCAATTGCCCACAAAGCGTAGCACCCAGGCGGCAACCCTTTCCAACTTTAAGAGTGATGAAAATGTCGCAAATTCAAATGCGCTTTCTGTTGCGCTTAACAAAACGTATTTCGGGCGAAGCTCTTCGCTTTCTTCGACATTTTCAATAGGTGCGTCGTTGATGGGTCCATGCTTACGTCATTCTTCCCTCGAGTAGCATCGTCAGCTACGTTATTTTTCGTTGGAACCCATCTCCAATCCGACGGCGTGGTTACGTTAAGTCAGCATTAGCGACCCTAAAACGGCAGCTTGCAGCTCCAATCTGGGTATGCTAAGGGTCCTGAGTGGTGCACTTCTCGTCCTGGCATACATGTGGCTAAAATCGATTGTATTATCTGTGCTCTGCGACCAGATATTGTGAAGGGTTTCACGAAGAACATCATCTATAATCGTTGACACCGTGCTGCTACCTACACTCATGCTAGAATCCTTGCTGACTGATCTTTGATAGGGTCCTTCAGCTAAAAATCGGAACGTAGCTGCTAGTTGCAACAGTGGCAGAACTTTCGAGCGAGTTAAGCATCCTTCAATGGTGTCCAATACCATTCGGAAAGCCTTTTTGTTTATGCGATAGTATGCAATGTAACGGCAAATACACTATAAATATCTAAAAAACCCACATTAAGAAATAGTTTTAATTACTCAAATCGATTGCTGCGATCTCTCCAAAATTTTCCTTTTGACCTTCTAGCGACTTTCTTCTTCCAATAATATAAATGCTACAACTGCTGATGCCACTTTGATGTCAATAAATTTGTTTATTTCTGTTTAAATGCACAAAACAACTATTTTATAAAATTTTGCCAAAAAAATTAACATCAAAATTTCCGGTGCACCGCAAAACAGCTGATTCGAACATCGGTTTTATTTACATTCGAAAAAAGCAAAACCAATACGGGTTTATGACACCAATTTAAATCAATATTGGTTTGTAATTCCGACAAAACGCAAAACCGACTTGGATTCCATGACAGCCCTGACTAACTCAGTTTTAAAGACTCGAAATAAATCACATATAAATTTCGTTTTAATAGTAGAAAGATGACAGCACAGCTTAATGAAACTTAAAAAATGCGAAAAGCATAAAAGGTATGCCAGAAATAAATAAATTCCGTATACTAACTATCACGCTATCGACACTCAGGATGAACAGGCTTTGCCAGTTTATTTCCCGGTGTTTTTACGTGTCGATTTGCTCGCGTGATATAACGTGAATTTTTTTTGCCGTTGCACGTATTTATATCAACTTCAACAAAGCGATGGAAAAAACCCAGGGTTTCAACGATTTATTTTTACAAATATCGATTACAAGTTATCATAGAGTTGACATAGTACAAAATGGTTATGCCATTATACCATATTTTAAGGCAAATACACAGCATTGATAAATGACATTAAACCACATTTTAATCTTCCACACCCCCACCCTCGTGGATCGAAGCCGATTCCCTGCCATCTACATCAAGCTTAGCCAGTTTGGAGGCAGGACGTTGAACTGTTCCTGAAGAAGTTGACACATCAGCTCGTGACTTGGCCGTCCTTTCCAGGGTAAACTCTCTCCACGCGCCCTCGACGCCACTCTTTCCGTGGTGCCTTTACATCGCAAATGAACACGAGATCGCCCTCTCGAAATGGCTCTGTTGGCGCACACCACTTAACACGCCGAACCAGCGTCGGCAAATATTCTTCCACCCACCTTTTCCAGAACCTATCCCATAATTGTCTAGCAACTCGCCATTGTTCACGAAGTGAGCAAAGCTTTTGATCCGGTTCGACAGCACTTCGTGTTTATGCTGTGTTTGCGCTCCCCAGTAAAAAATGATTCGGCGTTAAAGGCTCTTCTTATTCAGGCTCTACTGGCAAATGTGTAAGCGGACGTGAATTTACCACGTTTTCAGCCTCCACCAACAGACTATAGAATGTGTGCTTTTTAGGCTTCACCTCTTTCATTGTGTGTCGTAACACCTTCTTCACGCATTGTACAATGCGTTCCCATAAGCCGCCCTCAGAGGGATTCTCGGGGCAATTAAGGAACCACTCAACGCCTTTCGATGTCAACTCACCCTGCAACGCGCAACATTCAAACACATCTGAGAAACGTTCAACCTCACCAGCAATTCCTATAAAAATTTTGCCATTATCCGATGTTATTCTGCTGGGCACTCCTCTCCGCTTCATAAAGTTCCTAATCGCCAAAATGCACGCGTCAGTTGAAAGATCATAAGCAATTTCCAGATGGATAGCAAGTACAGTCAAGCATGTAGATAAAGCTACCCATCGCTTCTCTGTTCTTCGATCGACCGTCACACTCACCGGCCTAAAATAATCTAACCCCGTGTACGGCCGCCAGTATAGTGTCCCTCGATCCTCCGGCAGCAATTCAATTATTGGCACAATTGGTCTGGCTCTTTTCAATTTACAAACGTCACAGTTGGCGATTACTCTACGAATGGTCCTCCTTAAGTTAGGCACCCAATACTTCTGACGAACCATGCAGATAGCTGCCTCCGTGTTCTGGTGCATCATTTTTCCGTGCTCGTGGGCGACTACGAGTTTCGTTAATGCATGATTAGGCGGTAAAATAATGGGATGCCTTGCTTCATAAGAAAGCCAACTGACTGCATCTAGATGGCCGCAAACTCGAAGAAGCTCATCACAGCCTAAAATCGGCGTCAGTTTGTACAACGAACTATCCACCGTCACATTCAATCCTTTCTTTAATCGGCCTAATTCGGCGGAAATTGCTTCTCGCTGGGCATGGCGACATAATAGACGTTCGGCCTCGTCGAGTTCCGCAGCAGTCAGTCCGTATGCAGGTTCGTCGTTCAGCTCATTCTGTCGAGATCTGCAATTGCGCACAAAGCGTAGCACCCAGGCGGCAACCCTTTTCAATTTTAAGAGTGATGAAAATGTCGCAAATTCAAATGCGCTTTCTGTTGCGCTTAACAAAACGTATTTCGGGCGAAGCTCTTCGCTTTCTTGGACATTTTCAATAGGTGCGTCGTTGATGGGTCCATGCTTACGTCATTCTTCCCTCGAGTAGCATCGTCAGCTACGTTATTATTCGTTGGAACCCATCTCCAATCCGACGGCGTGGTTACGTTAAGTCAGCATTAGCGACCCTAAAACGGCAGCTTGCAGCTCCAATCTGGGTATGCTAAGGGTCCTGAGTGGTGCACTTCTCGCCCTGGCATACACGAGGCTAAACTCGATTGTATTATCTGTGCTCTGCGACCTCCAGAAAGTTACAGCTCCAAACGCGTCTTTGCTGTCGTCGACGAATATGTGCAGTTGCAGTGATTTTGGTTCGCCTAGTCGGAAATAGTGACGGGTAACTTTGGACTCCGTGACGTTCGAGAGATGTATTCTAAACTTTTGCCACATGGCACCTACGTCCCTAAGTATGGGTTCATCCCAGCCTAAATCCCGCTTCCAGAGTTCGCGCATCAGCAAGTTGGCTGTAATGGCGAGGTGGTACAAGAACCCCAAGGGATCGGGGATGGACATGACGATACTTAGCAGCATTCTCTTTGTAGATACCACTGTTCCATTCATGACTGAGGGATCGACTCCATGGAATTCCAGACGATACGTGAAGTGGTCACTGGATGGCTGCCATAGCATTCCTAACACCTTGCCCGACTCCATAGCTTCCTTTGAGGTAATAGGCATCGCTGAACTTCCACCACCTAATGCCTTTGCAACTTCTAAATAGTTCGACCTCAACTTTCGCAACTGAAAACCCGCATCTGAATGAATGTCGCAGACCTGCTTGGAAATCTCTATAGCTCTCGTCGTGGTGGAGAAACTATCGACGTAGTCATCCACATAGTGGTAGTCCGTTATGTCTCGGACCCCTCGTTGGTCATGGCTGGTATGGTCTTTTGCGTTCATCACCTTGAAGTAATGGGCCGAGCAAGGTCAGCAGGGTGCACCAAATGTCATCGCTGTTATCTCAAACACGTCTGGTGGCTGTTGCCATTGCGCCACAAAAACCTTTGCGCGCATCTATATTCCGGACGGATGACCACTTGGTGGAACATCTCTTGAATATCAGCACAAACAACCACGGCACCTTCTCTGAAATGAAATAAAACGGAGACTAGTAGTCGATACTCTTGAGGCCCTTTCATCAAGTTTGAATTTAACGATACTCCATGAGAAGTAGCTGCTGCGTCGAATACAAATCTAAGTTTGCCCGGCTTATGAGTATTTACCACGGCGAAATGTGGAAGATACCATGTCCTTGGGCTGCTTATGACTAGCTCGCAGGGTTGCAGTTTGCGTGCATACCCCTTTTTCACATAATTGGAAATGATTTCGTATGTGCTTTCCCGAACTCTCTATCACGCGCGATCTTCCTCTCGATGCCCACCAAGCGCCTCAACGCCATGGAGCAGCTCTCCGGTAGCTCCACGTTGGCGTTCATCCAGAGCAATCCGGTTTGGAAACGCCCATTGATTTTGATCGTAGTTGATTGGAGAAGGTTTTTGGCTCGTATGTCGGCAGCACTTACGATTGATGGCGTGGCGTTCACCCCAAATGATTCTATATTGAAATATTCTTCTATCATTGCGTTCCTCTGACTATCCGAAGTATTTATATGTAGGTAAGATGGCTTTATTTGTGGAACGTTCTTCGATGGTCCGAAAATGTAGACACCTAGTTCTGTCATGGTCGCGAAAGGCCCATTGCGACCCTCCCTCCTATCAATTATTACAGGTTTGGTAGGTAGATCCAAGTGGCAGTGGTCTAACCCTATTAAAACTTTGGAGGTTATATTTTCGTATGACTGAACTGGCATCTTTCCCCGATATCTGACTGCATCGCAGATGTCCCCCTGGCTGAGGGTTTGCATTGGTAGACTCAAATTGTCGATACCATGAACATCGAGTGTGGCGCTTTCTCGTTCCTAATCCGCTAATGGAGACGTTGGTGACAGCCACTTCCTCATTTGCCGCTCTACCTCCGAACCATGTAATTTCCATTTGACGCTCCTGACATTTAAGTCCAAGTTCTTTCACTAGTGACAAGTCCATGATTGTAATTGACGATCCTTCATCCAGGAGTGCATATACATTCACGCTCTTATTTGGTCCATACAGGGTGACGGGCACTACTCGAAACAACAAGTTACTTGAAGCATGCGCAGAGCAACAGCGTTATTGGTGCTTGCCGGCTTGGACGGGACAATGGTGTCCACCTGACGACTTGTAGCACTATCATGTAACATTATATTATATGTTTGGCATCCACCAGTGGTGCATATTTTACGACGACGACATGCACTAGTGCGGTGACCTGGTGATAGGCAACTAAAACATAAACTTAGACGTTTGACTGTGTTCCACCTCTCCGACACATCGGAATCCAGGAAGCGACGACACTCGACATGACGGGGTTGACCCTGACATGTTAAACATTTAAATCACACCTGATCTTTAGTTGCATGCAAAACCGGACGACGTTTCGGTTCACGAATATCATGGTCCTGGATCATGTGGACAAACTTTGCGATTTAAGAAAGCCATTCGCTGAAATTAACGATTGTAGGATATGGTTGAATCACCGCTGAATACCTAGCCCAATCTAAACGTTTGCTAACAGGCAATTTGTTAATCAATTCTTCTAGTAATCTCGGATTTGCTAAATGTTTTTCTTCGCCGATTGATCGTAAAAACACGGTAAGATTTCTAGTGGCTGTTGCAAAAGGTATTAACTTTGTGGATGGCAGTCTCGGAAATGCTTGGCATGTCACGCACTTCTTTGATTAGGCTACGTACTAACTGTTCTGGACGGACTATCTAAACCGTTGTTGTTCAATTACCGCGCCTACATTACTAGGGTGAATTAACAAAGATTTAACCGTGTCTTTCGCCTCGCATTTTAAGCATTTGTTTAATCTCTGATTATTTTCAAAGTTAGTATAATTGTACACAGAAGTAGACTCAACATAAGATGCGTAGAATACAGGCCAGTCTTCTGGCAGCCCTGAGAGTTGTGTTAGGTGAAGCAATTTCCTAGGTAAAACTTCACCGTTCGTAGGGGAAGGATCAATTCCCGACGTCACTGCTGATGTATGCGTTGATGCCCGTGTTGTGGCATAGTAATTAAATTACTTTCGGAATTTGTTTGGGGAATCAACCGAGTATTGGTTGTAGGGACATTATAACTGAACGGCACGTAGGCTGCGGCCTGCACGTTACGAAAGCTGGCAGAAGTATTTATGTATGACTGTCTATCAATGGTTACAGCCTGACTACTATGTGACATACCTAAGGCTGAATATTCATTGACTGAGCATACAAAATTATTTCCACAGGCGCGTTCGGAATCGTCGACTGCGATAACTTGGGGCTGCGGTACAGCTGGCTTAATACAATTTGCATGGGAATAAATATCCTTCGGTGGGTGATCGAAGATAATGGCGGTCTTGACTGTGTCATTACCAATGCGAAACGTTGGCGTTCGTTTTCGCATATCCTGGCATGTGCATTTTGCAGTTGCATCTCCAATTTGCTTATTTGTTGTTGCATTTGGTAAAGTATGTTCAACTGTGACGAAACTGAATAGTTGGTTGAAGTTGTTGCTGTAGCATTGGAAATGCCACGTTCTAAGCTGGCGAGGTCGACGTCAGCAGAGGTGAGCCCGACTGAGGCGGCGTTGCTAGAAATTAAATTGGCATGTAGAGGGTTTGATATAAACTCGCTTGCCTGGTGGGGTCGGTTGTATGTATTCACTTGTAGGTTAGTGACTGGTGGAACATTCATTGGCATGATTGCGTACTACTGAACGTTTGCTGATGTAGTATGTAATGGTAAAGCATATGATGCTGGCGTACTGTGCAGTAGGTCACCAAACGGCGGAGCGCTAGACGATGAGGAAGTTGTCGTTCCAGTGGCGAGTGGCGTCATGACAGGTGGCGAAGCGCTAGAAGATGCGGCACTGGTAATTGGAATGTTGAATGGCACACCAGATGATGAAGCAGTTGTCAGTAAAGTACCAATAGTTGTGGCAGTAATTTGTGGAGTACTGATTTCTTGCAATGGCGAGAATGACATAATAGCTGGCGCTTGACTACATGGTGGCGCAGTAGTTAACTGTATGGTGCTGGTTGCCTGAGCGATAGCTGGCTGGCCAGTGGACGGTGAAACACTAGACTCTTGTGTAACAAATGGCATTGCTTCCAACGACAGAGTTCTAGCTATTGGTGTACCTTTGCTGTTTGGCTTTTTGACGACACACTCAATGATGGAGCACTCGACGTGGCTTTAGCGGACTTGGCGGTGATCTTCGGTAAGCTGGATGATGGAGAAGTGGTGGGTACAGAATTATTTGCTTGCTTACGTTTACTCCGGCGTGGAGGCGATCGTGGTACCATATTTTGCAGACACTTGTTGAAATTCAATACTGCCACTTTGTATGTAAAGTGGTGGCAGGCACTTCACCATAACATCAAATGGAAAATTTAATGGCACGCTATTGTCGGCGCATGGTACTTTGCAAATTTAATTTTTGTTTGCAAACCGTGAAAAACTCGTAAACAGGAAAAAAGGCGTTTGCAAAGCGCAAAAACATGCAAAACAGGAAATAAAGCGTATCACCCTATCGACACTCGTTTATTTCCTGGTGTTTTTATGTGTCGCGTGCTATAACGTGACTTTTTTTGCCGTTGCACGTATTTATATCAACTTGAACAAAGTGATGGCAAAAACCCAGGGTTTCAACGATTTATTATTAGAAATATCGATCACAAGTTATCATAGAGATGACATAGTACAAAATGATATAATATTTTAAGGCAAATACACAGCATTGATAAATGACATTAAACCGTTATTAATCTTCCACACTAACTGTTTTTAAAAGTCATTATTTTGCAAGTTTTTACATATTTTAACAAAAGGTAAGTAAATGCTGTATTCATTTCTGTTTTTCTCTGTGGATATCGCAGATATTCTTGTACCCCTTAATTGACCATCAAGTTGAGAAATAATATCATGTGCCAAGTCTGGGGTTAGTCGGTACAGATTTCGAAACTCCGTTGCATTCAAGTGGAATGGGTTATCTAGGTACTTCTCTAAAGCATATATGACACTATTTCATTTTCTTGTATTTTTTGTTTAAAAAACTAACTTTAAACTATCGAAATTCAAAATACAAAAACAATTAGGCAGTAAGCTGAAGAGGGAAAATATGCCCTCAAAATTAACTGGGTTGGCGTTTAATTGAAAACTGAACGAAAAAGAAAAATATTACAAAAAAGAAAAATTATTTCAAATACAATTTAAAAAAAGGAAAAATGAAATTAAGATAGGAAGAAAATTACGTCTACCATATTATTAATAAAATTCAATACGCGGAATTTATTTGGAACTACACGCTTCCTGCATATAAACTGGAATACAAAAAGCAACAATTTTCGATTGAGCTGGTGAAGGAAATGAATTCAATATTCACTCCCAATGTACCATTCCAATACGGTGAGGTTTCAAGCTCAATTTTAATGTTATTTGAGAAGTAGAGAGGTATCTGGTGAGGGTCATCAGCCTATTGTGCCATCATCTCGTTCACAACACCTCGTCAAAGCAAACATCCCACAGTATTTCCTTTGGCTTAAGGGTTTGTGGGCACGTTTAATTTGGCTATTGCGAATCAACAATTTGGCCTTGAGCCTGGATATTGTAAATAAAATAATGGCAGTATATATTCCTTCGAGAAGATTGTGTTGCCCAGATTATCTGACATTTCATTGTCCACACTCATACTCTTTTGTCATTCCAAGTTGACTTATTTCCTCAGTATGCCTTGCGTTTTTTTGACATGTAACATATTTTTTAACGGTATCGAGGTATCCATAAGATTATTATTAGATAAGATATGGTTTATTCCACTATATAATGTATTTACTTCCTCGATATTCAGATGAAGTTACGCATAAGTGGTGCAACTTAAGGTCGTACTTTAGTAAAGAGAAGCAGCGGATAGGGAACGCAAGACGAAGCGGGGCAAGCGTTGATAATAGGAGTCCCTAGAAATTGTATGGCTCCTTGAAATTCCCGATAGTCGTGAGCAGGCATACACCGTCGGTGAATAATTTTAATAAAATAAGTTTGGAGGTAATTAATTTTTCTTTTCCCTATTCTTGTATAGAAGTTTGAGTATATTAGAGCCCAATGTAGATCAGATCCATATGAGTTTCCTCCCCGCGGTAGAGCCTGTTCGGCTTTTTGATATCCTCATGAAGGCATTCAAAAAGCACGATGGAGCATACATAATAATAGTAATATCTTCTGGTAAATCTACTATCGCCCATATCTTCAAATCGACCAGAGCCATATTTCATAGCAGAGCTTCCCAAGGCAGCCGGTTCCATGCACCGGAGCGATTCGGGATTTTCCCGACCAAAGGCTGTCATTTCAGTGTAACCCCATTTAGTTTGTTGCGTCTCTCCCACAAATTGTCATCCTTCCAGCAGATCTTTGCAGCGCGAAAAGAATCTTTTTAGGACGGTGACACATTTGTCAGTGTGTTTTTCTCTGCTGGACCCCAAAACCCGACGTCCTTGTAACTTTTATAAATCTTATGTGGCTCCATACTGTTCACGAACAAGGGCGTCCCGTAGTCTGCGACTAAATCACTGCCGGGACGACCCCTCTTAGAAAAACTTTCTTTGATCTGGAAAAACTTGTTTCTTACATTTTGATGTTGTTTTGCCTGGGGCGTGAGCCCACGGCAATGCTGATGGTTGGCTAACCAAATATTCGCTCCGGTTTCCGGAGTGATATCGGTCGATAGGACCATCTTCGCTAGCTGGTTTTACACACTTTGGTAGCGGAATTATCCTTGCCTATTGGAATGACGTAGGACTTCAGTGACAAATTGAGAACGTGTAGTTTACTCCCTCATCGCCAAAGTGTCTAGGCATGGTAGATAAGTGAGAAGGTGTTACTCACCGATTTATAGTGATAGAGTTTCTGGTGGCTTTCCGGATTGCTGGTGATATGGTGCTCCGGAATGGCGAGAAGGCTGGCTACGTTGTTCTGGCTGTCGCTGCCTCGTTTTCCGCACGGTGAGATTTGCGGCAGTCTTGTCTTCTTTAATGTAGATCGGTATATGCGCTGTTTTATCGTCGAGCCTTGAGCTAAGCCAAACGGATTTGAACGTAGTGTGCAGGTGGGTACCTATTTTTAATTCTGGGGAAGAATGCGATAGAGCAGCCCCAAACAAAGTGATGAAACTAGATAGTACTCGGTTGTTCAACTGATTCCTACGCTCTACTTGAACGAAACACAGGTTTCCCTTTTAATATTCGCAAATATTTTTGCGTACAATTAAATTTTAATATTTATACACGTTAATAATTTCTCCGCGTTTACAGGGATTACACATCACCGACAAGTTGTTTTTGTATTACTAAAATAGTTTTATGATTCAAGGTTCGATTCGAGCAACAACAAACTAATTATTAAAATAGTTTTATTGTATATAGCATATACTGAAATTTAGATTATAGATAAATTATATTTTGTACCACCACCAAATGGAATATACTGAAAAAGTTAGTTTCGCCACTTGTATTCATCCGCGTTTGTTTGCGTTTGCAAAAAATATCATGGCAATAATAATAATGCACCGGAAAATGAACGATTTGTCGAGCACAAATGAAAACCAAACGGGTTCAATTTCATAAAAATTCACTTAAAATTGGGTCTATGTAAAATAATCCAGAGGTTTTGGCACACTTGCAATTTTACGAAAAATAATAATTCCGCTTGTAACGACTGCACATTTACAATAAGCCGTATGGCTACTATGTAGTTGCGGCGAATTCCATTTGGTGGATTTTCGCGGTGGAGGCTGCCACACCATGGTACAATTACCAGGTAGAAGCATTAGCAAAAATACAACCCTCCCGTGTATTTTGTTGTTGCCGCTGGAACATAAACTGTCAATCGGTCTTTCAATTTTTGCTGTCAAAAGTGATGGAAGAAGAAATGTCATTTGTAATTTTTGTCAACAAACCGAAAACTAAAACAGAAAATTAACTGGTAAAAGTTGGTTTTCTGCCCATAGATGAATCTTTGCCGCTCACGAAATATATTCTTTCACACCGACGCAGCACACGCTGTTGGCAAAATTCCAATTAATACAATTAACATTGATTTAATGTCAATATTTGGCCATAAATTATATGGTCCAAAGGGTATTTGGGCACTTTATATACAGAGTGGATCTGGACAAGAGCGTGGTATACGTAGTGGTAATGTACCTGTACTGATTTGGTGCTGCATGTAAGCTATTTGCCTTAACAATTTGTAGTTATCTTTCTGATATTTGTTTTGGTTTTTAAGGAAAACGTAACTTACTGGCCGAATTGTATTCGGATTTAAGCCCAAAATATATTGGATTTACAACACCGCCAACAGGAACTGGTGCTGCATATAACGGTAGCGAAAGTGATGGGGGACTTCAAACAAGAAGTACACGGCGCCGCGAATTGCTTATACATACTAGAAGTCCAGATATAGGCGATAGCGATAGTGAACTTTTGACTGATGCAACGACTACGAGACGAACACGTAACCAGACAGTATCGCCTTCACCGACTACATTAGCTGTAGCAAGTAAAAAGTTTATAAGTCCTATTGAGAAATTACTTGTGCGAAATTGTGAGACACAAAAGTAGTCCGTAAATGGATTAAATCGCATTGGACTTTTTGCTATAAAAGATATACCAGCGGTAAGAGCGCTTATCTCTAGCTTCAAATATATATTAAGAGTGTTAAAAGTTATTGTTTAAAATTTATTTTGTAGGATACAGAGCTTACCTTCAATTATCATTGGGATGATCTGTTGGGTAATGAGATAAATGTTTGTTTATGTGGTGCTGTTAAATGCGCTGGTGAAATTGGTGGCAAAACAAAAGAAGAAAGACCTTTTAAAGTGAGTTGTAACACAAAATTGCATAAATAATAAAAAAAAGATAATATTCATTTTGGTTTTACAGGAGCATTCTACTATAACGGACGTCAGTAAGACAAAATCAGTTCATGAACGTAAAAGAAAACCCCTAAAAAGGCTGCGAAATCGCGTTGGGGAAGATAGTGGAAAAAAGATAATAAAAAACGTTCTTTGGTTAACGTGAAGATGGCTGAAGAAGTTCCAAATGCAATTAATACAAGCAGTGAAACGACAAATTTGGAAAAGCAAATTGAGGACAACATTACTGAAATGCCTACCGCTCATGACGAAGGGAATTATAAAGAATTTTTAATGTATTAATTCGTAAAATGTTTGAAAAAACTGCGAAATATGAAATTTTCACAACAAATTAAATTCGTCTTTGCTCTAACAACCAGGAGGCTTTTGTATCAATTTCGGTTTTAGGCCGGATCTGGTATCGTTACCTGCTATGGCAAAAGTTCGGTTTGGAGTGTTTCCGTATCGGTTATACTCCGGTTTTGGTTTCTTGTCATCCCCTTTTTTCTATGTATTGCCCTGAAAATAACCATAATTTTAATAATATAATAATAAGGATATAGATAATCCAAAAGTAAATTTATCTAATATATAAAATTCTTCTGTCACGGTTTTAGAGGCTTAACTCCTCCGAAACGGCTGAACCGATTCTCATGAAATTTTGTGAGCGTATTGGGTAGGTCTGAGAATCGGCCAATGTCTACCTTTTTTTCGCTACGTGCCTAGGGTTTTGAGAACAAAACGTGGACCCGGGTACCCCCAGAATGTGTTTATACAATATGGATATCAAATGAAAGCTGTTGATGAGTGCTATAGTACAGGATAATTTTAATACCCCTGGGTGACTAGGGTTTCGAGATATAGGCCAAAACGTGGACCCGGGTACCCCTAAAATGTGTGTGTATTATGGATATCAAATGAAAGCTGTTGCTGAGAGCTCTAAAGTTCATTGTTATATTCGGAGTCGCATCAACCTGGCAGAACTGATAAATATGCATGCGAAGCCGAAATAAAGACAAGAATTAATAATACCCACATACCTATTTACATACGTTCTATTCTATTTGCCTGAAATTTCGTATATAAATTTGCCTATATTAGTATTTACGATGCTTTTTTCCGGGAAGTATACCAGAGACGGACTGGGACTGGGATTAGGACTAGGACTGGGACTGAGACTGAGACTCGGAGTGGGACTGGAACAAAATACATACCACCCTCTGGGACTGGCAATAAGAGATGAAGAAGAAGGAGAAAAACTTGAGAAAAGAGAAAAGAGAGGAGACTGAGAAAGAGATAGAATGCGTCGAAGATGGAGATAAAGCGAGAGACGGAGGGAGGAGTGAATAAAAAGATTAGGAAAAAGTGTAGAGGGGAGGGCAGAGTTAGACGGAAAAAGCTTATTAAAATGTATGCAGATATGCCAAATTTAGGGCAGAAAAACGTCTGCCGGGTCTGATAGTAATATGTAAAACATAATTGTCTATCAATTTTTTCTCTTTGTGGCCCTGATAAGGCCCGTTTTGCGTAGGTATAATTGATTCGCAATTTTTCTCTTTGGTGGTTAGTGGTGGCCCTGATAAGGGCAATTTTTCGTATCGTCAGGGTTGTGCTGAAATAAAGATATAATTTTTATTTGAGTAAAATAATTTTAAATCTTTCTTTTACCAGATTATAGAGTTACTTTACTCATCTTTTTGTTTCGCATTACTCGCGACTTTGCTTTCTCTACCTTTAAGCGGTTATTCAAATGCCGTATTCGGAAAAAAATGCGGCACTTGAAAAAAAATCTTTTTACATTTTCTGGAAGGTCCACATATGTGCTCTGGTCAACCAAGTACTGTTTCAAATTTTTGAAACATGCGATTTCAGTTGAGTTCACGTTGTCAAATACAGCCTCTAAACTCTTTATGCCATTCATGAAGTGAAACGAAGGTTTCTTCAAAAGACCCTTTGATACAAGATCGGTATAAGGATATACCGTGGCATTTGTATCCTCATATTCGTTGAGATTCTGCTTTCGGATTATATAACCCGCCAAGTACGCTAATGCGTCTTCTTGCAGAACGCCAATATCGCAGTGTATATTAATACCGCTTAGCGTGTCAACAACTTCATAGTCTTCACCTTCCGCTTCATTGGGCTCGTTAGGGTTTGGCTCAATCGGGAGAAAATCGTTAGGGTTCGATGTATTGAGCCATTCTGTTGAGTCTTGCTGTACATTTCCAGTGTTATCTAAATTTTTAGTATTTCTTGCTGTAAGAATATTTAAGTAGTGAAAATTAAATATGGTTCAATCAACACGAACTATTACCCAATATATATTTACGAAGCCTATATCGGAAATCTTTCGGTGTAGGATGATCATTAAGACCCCCATTACTACGAATGGCCACGAAAAAGTGTTCAAGTAAATCTTGATTTAGACGGCGAGTCGCAATATATTTAAAATTATACTTTGACTGTAGATATTCGTACAACATTGGCAGAGCTCTAACCGTCATCAACACACCCTTCTGAAATATTTCTATGTCCGTTTTTTCAATTTGTGCCTTTCCTTCTTTGGGAATTACCGGTATTACCACTTCTGACATAAATTTATCCATCCTTTGTAGGATTTCTTTCTGCTGTTGGAGGTTGAGGCCAAATGGCCCCCTGATGAAATAAGATTATTATGTAGTATCCTATTTTGAATGAGATATGAAGAATAAATGCATTATAAAGGCATTCAAAAACGAACCAAAAATCTCAACCAAAACGATTGAAATATATACACGAATATGATCAGAAAATGACTGTGAAAAGCAGTCAAATATTACTCTAAAACTATTAAAGCTCAATTTTACAATGATATCAAATATGAATAAAAAGCGTTTCGAAATAGGAATCATAAATGATTATTCAAGAATAATCACATTTATGGTACATTTTTCTCTAGACGATACGTTAATTTTCGAACAGAAAATGCTTTTAAATTTGAACGTTTTTAATCATCTTGGGGTATGATATATAAATATTTTTTGATCAAAACTTTCAATGAATACTCGGTGGGAACTATTTTGTTTTAATTTTTAATGTTGAATACATATGTAAATGGTTTTAAGCCCAATCCCAAGTTATATGCACAAATAGAGCTATGGTACTTTACTCCTAAGTTCTACGCATGCCAATTAGTATATATACAATACAAGGTAACGGAAAACACTTACCACGTAGCAACATCTTCTGCATCTGTCTTTCTGTAAAAACAGACTCCACGGCAGACATTACGATGGCCGTGTTGGCAATATTTCCTTTCAATTTTTCATTCTCCTCACGTAGCTTAAGATTTTCCACCCTCAAGCGGGTAATTTCTGATTCCATTGCACACTGGAGTAATATTTCACTAAATAAATTAAATTTATATGAGGTATTAGAAAGACAAAAATGTAAAGTGAATAAACTGCGGGAACTTACTGCGTCTGGGTTTCACAGCTTATTTGTTGAACATCATGTATATCTGTTTGTGTGCTTGCAGTTTTTCCGTGCCAAGTATTGGCTTTTCGCTCCAAACGTGTCACTTAAACAAAAAAAAACCAAACATATAGAAGGGACTTTATCAAATAAATTGCATATATTATCTTACTTTTCTTTCATATTAGAGATGAAAGGTTCACTTTGTAGCGCCGAAAGTATTGTCCGAAATTGTGGTAGATCACCGTAGGAATTACGGTTGGGGACGACGAGACAACTTTCGTTTTTCACAAACTCTTGATTAGTACTCCTAAGTCATAAATAAAATTATATTTCATTTTTTATCTTGCACCAATCGGGAAACTGAATACTTACATAAAATCCAGTAAATATAGCGACGGAGTGGAGTTGGGCATCAAATTTACTCTCTGCGCTCCCACAATTAGGTCAGAGGCTTGAAAATGGAGCGAGCAAATGAAGCCGTTTTGCGGAAACTTAACGCCACAAGCCTTTTCCCAATTTTTTCTCTTCCTTGGATCTTGCGGGACTGTGAAAAGCTTCACATCCGCTTTCTCCCTTCTAATATTGCACAAACAGCACTTTCCCATATTTAAATATGCACAAAACACAAGTAAATTCTGTTTTCTTTCTTTACAAAAATTTGCAAAACATTTAAAAACCACTGCGTATTAAGAAATTTTCACATCAAAAGTAAATAAACGAAAAATGTAAACATAAACAAAGTTTGACATTTTATGACCACCTTCGAATGAAAAAACATGTAAAATGCAACTCTGATGCTTTTACCTGGTAATTGTACCATGTGCCACACGTCCATGAGGAGACCCAATAGGGAATTTAAGGGTAAATACAATTAATTGATTTTGTGGGTAATTCAATATAATACAATTCCATATAATAAAATACAGTACAAGATACGGAATATATAAATTCATAGATATACGTATGTACAAGGAGGAGATGGGACGGGTGGCAGCCTACACCGCGTAAACATCCTGGCCCGCCTAGGCGTACTAAGTGCCTAAAGTGTGTTGCAGCTCGGTTAGAGCCGGACGGCTTCCTTAATGAGGATCCTTCCAACTTTTTTTTTGTACGTGGATGTGCGCAATCCGGTTGCGGTGCATCGTATCGTGCGATCTCCAACGCTGGGTCGCGGGGTTGAATGCGCGGTTGGCGCGCGACCATTAGACGTAGTAGTCTGCTGTGGACGTCGGCGACGGGGATGTGTAGCGACGCGGCGGCGTGGTTGTGGAAGGAATTCCTCTACGGGTGGTGCTCGGCGGCCTCCGGTGTCGCGGTGTAGCAGAGTGTGGTGGAAGCCCCCGCAGTCCCGGCATCGTTCGTTTGAGTTGCAGTCGTGGGTGCGATGCGATAATGCTAAGCAATTTGCACAGAATTGGTGTGCCTTGACGATGGTCATACGTTGCTGAGCTGGCATTGCCTTGAAAAGAGGACACACCGACAGAGCGTGATGTTGTAGGCATAGCCGGCACTTGCGGTAATCGGCCACCGCGGGTTTGATGCGTCGTGACGGGGCTGCGGGCACTATGACTCGCGATTCCAGCGAACGACGGTTTGCGGGCACAGGAGGGCGCTGACGATCCATCTGAGGAAGATAGGATAGAATTACGTTTTAGTCACTCGTGAAGTTGGGAGTGAGTGTTGGTAGGGATTAAGACTGTTTCTGTTGATATTACGATAGCACAGGGAATTGGACTGTATTATATTCTGGGGATGCTACTGAGCCTTGAGGGTCTGAGTCAGGCTCAGACGGCGGTAGAAAGCACAATTTTGTGATGGGCCTGGTGAGTACGCCATTCTGGGTGCGTACGTCGACTACTCGGATATGGCCGTCTCTTCCTAGATGGGTGTCTTCCACGCGTCCTAGGCGCCATTCGGTAGGGGGTAGGTTGTCTTCTTTGATGACGACTAGATCGCCGCTTTTAGGGGAGGTTGAGCGATTTGCCATCTATAACGCTTGTGTAATTCCATGAGATAGTCATTCTTCCAGCGCTTGCTGAATTGGTGATGTAAAACTTTCAACCGTTCCCAACGGTTGATCATAGAAAGGTGTTCATAATTTGGTTCGGGGATGGCGAGAAGGGGTGCGCCTCGGAGAAAGTGGCCAGGTGTGAGGGCGGTGAGATCCGCTGGGTCCTGAGAAAGCGGGGAGATAGGACAAGAATTGAGAACGGCCTCGATACGAATTAATAGAGTCGAGAATTCTTCAAAGGTGAAGCTGTGTGTTCCGGCAACCCTTTTAAAATGGGTTTTAAAGATTTTGACGGCAGATTCCCATAATCCGCCCATGTGGGGTGCGCCGGGGGGTATAAGTTTCCAATCGATGCCTTGTGGCGCATACTTTTGGACAATATCTGTCGAGACTTCGTTGAGGAAGGTGACGAACTCTACTTCGGTAGCTCGCTTAGCACCAATTAATGTTGTGCCGTTGTCGCTCATCATTTGTTTCGGGTACCCTCGACGCCCTACAAACCGGGCGAAGGCAGCGAGGAAAGCCTTACTGGTGAGATCCGAACACAATTCCAAATGGATGGCTTTGGTGGTGAAACAAACGAAAACGGCCACATAGCCTTTTACGAGTGTTGGAGATCGGAGCATCGAAGCTTTTATTTGGAACGGACCCGCGAAGTCTACGCCCGTAGTAGTGAAGGGGGGCGCGAAAGTGCATCGTTGGGGGGGTAAAGCTGCCATTATTTGGGATTGCGTTTGTCGCTTATGAATGGTGCAGACTTTACATTGGAAAATACATTTTTTCAGCTGAGGTTTGAGTCGGGGGTATAGAATTCCTGCCTCATAGCTTGTTGCAGGAGGCGGACTTCCGCATGGAGGAAGCTCTCGTGTAGAAACTTTATATAGAGGGAAGTAAATCGAGCCTTTTCGGGGAGAATGATGGGATGACATTCATTGTAGGTCATGTCGGCGTTTACTAATCGTCCGTTGGCACGGAGAATCCCGTTTGTGTCCAGGAATTGGTCAAGTGTCAGTAGGGGACTTCGCTTTCCGATTGGTTTTGAATTTTCGACGGAAGCTCTTTCGGAAGCGAAGAATCTCGACTGAGTCAAGCTCAACAGACGGATTTTCGCGCGCATGACGTCGGCGTAAGAGGGTACGATTGCCTCCTACAGCATTTCTAAGCCGAGTTATAAATTTCAACATGTATGCTGTTACGCGTAGGGTGCGGGGATAGGCGAAGAACCGTTCGAAGAAGTCTTCTGACTCTTCCGCTGCATGCAGTGATTCGACTCGGCGAAGTTCGGGGGGTACAATATTTCTGGCCGTTGGTGTTGGCCAGTCCTCGGGGGGTCGGGAAAGCCACTCTGGACCATTCCACCATAGCGATGAGTTAGCGAGATCGTCGGGGCTACATCCTCTGGTGCCCATATCTGCGGGATTATCCTTGCTGCGTACATGTCGCCAAGTGGCATTGCCGATGAGGTCGATGATCTCCGCAGTTCGATTGGAGACATAGGTTTTCCAGGAATGACGTGGTTTCTCAAGCCAGGCTAAAACGATTTCGGAGTCAGACCACATGGTTAATTTTCGCTGATTGAGGCCGAGATGGGATTGGACAACTGCGACAAACTTGGCTAATAAGACCGCGCCGCATAACTCTAGACGTGGCAAACTTATGGTTTTTAGGGGGGCCACTTTCCCTTTAGAGACTAAAAGGTGAGAGAAGACTTGAGTTCCTACGGTGGTTCTTACGTAAAGTGTCGCGCAATAAGCTTTTCCGAGGCGTCGCAGAAGCAATGGAGCTCAACTGGTTTATCGGGGTGGTAGTTTATCCAGCGTGGTATTTGAATCTCCGAAATCGTTGGGAGATTTTCGGCGAACTGCGCCCACTTGATGAGACGGAGGGGTTTCACTGGCTCATCCCAGTCAGTCCCGTCTAGCCATAGCTCTTGCATCAAGATTTTTGCTTGGATCATAATTGGCGTTAGCCACCCTGCGGGACCGAACAGTTTTGCTATGGAGGACAGAATTTGCCGCTTCGTGGCTGCAGTGGATGCCGGATTTGAGTCGACGGTATACGAGAATGTATCCGTTAGGGCGTTCCACTGGATGCCGAGGGTCTTGGCGGTGCTAGTCTTTTCGAACTCGAGAAAGTTTGTTTCCAGCAGATCAGTTTTTGATATTTTTTGGGGGATGTCGGGATGGTTTGTCGTGATCTTTTTTAGGGGAAAGCCGGCTGAATTGAGAGCGTCTATATTCTCTGTTAGGAATTGCTCAGCTGATTGGAGATCATGACTGCCAGATAAAATATCATCAACATACGTCTCGTATTTTAGTATTGGGGCTGCGCGTGGATGGGAATCGGCTATGTCTTTCGACAGCTCGTGTAGAGTGCGAATAGCCAGAAAAGGCGCGCCGTTAACCCTGAAGGTGACCGTTTTCAACTTGTAGTCCTTGATTGGACTGTGTTCGGGGGTTCGGAATATTATCCGTTGGTAGTCTCGGTCATCGGGGTGCAAGAGAATTTGGCGGTATATTTTCTCGACGTCACCATTAAACACATATTTATATGTTCGCCATTTCAGCAACATAAGTCGGAGATCGGGTTGGAGGGTTGGTCCGGTACATAAAACATCGTTGAGGGAGTGACCGGAACCCGACTTTTTAGAGGCGTTGAACACAACTCTGACTTTTGTTGTCTTTTTGTCTGGCCTTACGACTGCATGGTGAGGGAGATAGAATGAGCAGAGATTCTACCCAGGGATTCTATTTCATTGGGACTGCATTCTTCCATGTGGCCTAGGGACAGATATTCTTCGAGTACCTGGTCGTATTGCTGCTTGAGATCGCCCTTTTTTGAGAGGGAACGTTCCATGCCGTGGAACTGCCGTAGGGCTGCGGTACGGGATTGACCTAGGTCGATATCGTTCGGGAATGTTGATTTAAATGGGAGCCGAAGCATATATCGACCGTTATCAATGCGAGTGGTTGTGCTTTGATAAAAGTCTTCGCACATTTTGTCTTCTGGGATTTCCACTCGCACTCTGGGTATTTCCTCGATTTCCCAGAATTGCCGTAGCTGTTCATTCAGCTGGACATTCGTGACTTCCCACGCTTGAGCGGAGTGTGATCCGACCTTTTCGGGGGTTTGGCCACTTATTATCCAGCCAAATATCGTGTTTTGTGCTAGCAGTGTGGGCGAGATCTTTTCTATGCCATTTAGCATGATTTGAGGGATGAGATCGCTGCCTAACACCAGATCGATTTGGGAGGGATTCTGAGAATTCTGGTCTGCTAGCTTGAGGTGTGACCATTTACGTATTTGGTCGTTATTTAGCCTGAGTGTTGGGAGTTGCCTAGTGAGCCGAGGTAGCACTATTGCCTGAGCCTTTATTTTCACCTTGTGGTCATTTGAGACTAGGGCCAGTGAGCATAACTTGTTGGAGGTTTGTACTACTCCGCCTCCCATTCCCGATATTTCAAATAGGGAGTGGGTATATGGGAGGCCTAACTTGATTTGAGTCTTCGACGAGATGAAGCTACGTTCTGACCCTTGATCCACTAAGGCTCTGAGCCTGAAACAGTCCCTTCGGTGTTCTATGGACAATATCGCTGTGGGGAGAACGATCTTGCTATCATTTTCTGCATGCAAGGATTGGATGCGGGCAGCGCTTGAGGTGGTGGGAAGTTCCTCGTTGGGATCTGTGTTGGCAACGTCCTGACTAGTTGCTACTTGAGCTGTTGTTTTCCGAGGGTCATTGGTTTTATGAGATACTCCGGCGTCGTGGAGCGTTGAGTTGTGGCGACCTTGGCAGTAGAGGCACGTTCTTGTGCTTGTGCAATCTTTTAAGAGGTGGGTTTGGGACAGGCAGTTTTCGCATAGATTGCTTCCTCCCACGAATTTTTTCCGTTCAGGGATTGCCAGCTTTTTGTAATGCAAGCAGCTTTGTAGCGTGTGGGAGTTCTGCTTGCACATTCTGCAGGCGTATACTTTTTGATGCTCGGCCACATGAGCATTTGTACGATTTTGGGAGTAGTTGTTGTTCTGCGGAGGATTGCGGTTTGGTTAGGGGTTTGAGCCTGCCTGAACTGGGGATTTTTTTTTGAATTGAGGGAGGCTTTGAGAAATTGGTGGAGGGTGGATTATATCGGGATTTGGCTGGTCGCCATTGATCCACCCTTTCCACTATCTCGTAGCGAGTAGTCAGAAACTGATCCATTTAGAACCAGTTCGGTAGGTCTCTTCTAGAGCTTAAAGATTGCTCCCAAAGCGCAACTGTATTTTCCGGGAGTTTTGAGGTTACCAGATATATTAATATGGGGTCCCAACTATCTGTCGAGGCTTGTTGGGTTGCTAATATCTGTAGACAGTTATTAACGGAATACTGCAATCGCTGAATGTCTTCGCTGTTTTCAGTCGGAATGGGCTTGAGGTTCATGGGGACTTTTATTTGATTGTCGACCAGGACTCTTTTATTTTCGTATCGGGATTTCAGAGCTTCCCAAGCCAGAGCAAAGTTGTGATCGCTAAGTGGGAATTGTTTTACTATCTGGCCGGCTTTTCCTTGGGGTTTGTACCTGAGGTGGTACAGTTTTTGGGGCCCGAGAGTTTGGGGTGGTTGATATAGACCGCCGTGAACATGTCGCGGAAGGACGGCCATTGATCATAACTCCCGTAAAAGACTTCGGTGTCACAGGCGGGTACTTTGAGGTGCATCCCGAAATTTTCTTGGGGAGTGGTGGTTGTAACGGGGACGGGATTGCTTAGTATCCTTAACTGGAGCTGATCGCCCATTCTTGCCTTTGTGTCTTCATATGCTATAAGGCAGTCGCGGTATTTATTGAAGGCTGAGGTCTTAAAGTCGACGGGAAGATCGTTGTCATCCGACTCTACGACGGCGTCATATGCGCTCTGTAGCCTTTCCCAGAACACATCGATATTTTTGTCTTTTATTTTTAGGGATGCCTCGGTGTTATCTTGGATGTCGGTTGTACCGAACCGAGCGCAATAATCCGAAAAGAGATCCGTTTCGGATATAAATTTACTTTCGACCACGCTAGCCATTCTGAAGAGGGACTTGCTTAATTTTATTTTGGCTATTTTGGTTATTTTTGGAGATTTCCGAGGGTTTATTTATGCGGGAAAACCAAAGGGATAATTTTTCCTATTGGTCGAGAGTGTAATAGGCTAGGCCCAGTTAGACTCAATTGGGAGTAGTCTGGGACTAGTTGGGATGACCTGCAGAATTTGCTGCTGGGTATTTCAAACTATGTTAATGTGGTTGAATTTTTTGCTGGGTGTCGCTAACAATGTAGAAATGGGGATATGTATTTAAATTATACCGCAAGCATGGTTCAATTATGTACAGGTTGGCTCATCTCATCAGCTGATTTTATTTATGTCATTGCATGGTCTAAGGGATTGTCTAAAGGAGATGGCAAACTCAAAATGAAACCAACACATTGGCAACATTTTACTTACACATACAAAAACTGCTAAGTTTTATGTTTCCATTCCATACCATTCGACCAACACCAATACACAGATTTTGACAATTTGAACAGACATATTTTGTTGTTTTACAGATGAGCCAACCTGTATATAGTTGAACCATGACCGCAAGGGACTTAAGTATTAAAGGGCAATGAGCTAACTTGTGTGTGTGTGGGATTTGCCTCGAAATTTTTTAATGCACCGCTTTTATGTACAGGTGTATATTGGGGTGAGAATGTACATATACATATATATAAAATGTATTTTTTGGCGGGAAAATATAATTCTGACGGGAGAAATTTGTACTTGGCGGGAGCCACCAAAATTTATTCGTGGGGATATACCGAATATATGTATATGTATGTATATTATTGAAAAACGCTGGTTCCGTCAATGGCGACGAAGGACCATTAGATAAGTGAGAAGGTGTTACTCACCGATTTATAGTGATAGAGTTGCTGGTGGCTTTCCGGATTGCTGGTGATATGGTGCTTCGGAATGGCGAGAAGGCTGGCTACGTTGTTCTGGCTGTCGCTGCCTCGTTTTCCGCACGGTGAGATTTGCGGCAGTCTTGTCTTCTTTAATGTAGATCGGTATATGCGCTGTTTTATCGTCGAGCCTTGAGCTAAGCCAAACGGATTTGAACGTAGTGTGCAGGTGGGTACCTATTTTTAATTCTGGGGAAGATTGCGATAGAGCAGCCCCAAACAAAGTGATGAAACTAGATAGTACTCGGTTGTTCAACTGATTCCTACGCTCTACTTGAACGAAACACAGGTTTCCCTTTTAATATTCGCAAATCTTTTTGCGTACAATTAAATTTTAATATTTATACACGTTAATAATTTTTCCGCGTTTACAGGGATTACACATCACCGACAAGTTGTTTTAGTATTACTAAAATAGTTTTATGATTCAAGGTTCGATTCGAGCAACAACAAACCAATTATTAAAATAGTTTTATTGTATATAGCATATACTGAAATTTAGATTATAGATAAATAATATTTTGTACCACCACCAAATGGAATATACTGAAAAAGTTAGTTTCGCCACTTGTATTCATCCGCGTTTGTTTGCGTTTGCAAAAAATATCATGGCAATAATAATAATGCACCGGAAAATGAACGATTTGTCGAGCACAAATGGAAACCAAACGGGTTCAATTTCATAAAAATTCACTTAAAATTGGGCCTATGTAAAATAATCCAGAGGTTTTGGCACACTTGCAATTTTACGAAAAATAATAATTCCGCTTGTAACGACTGCACATTTACAATAATAATAAAAAATTTATATGACAAAAAGGTGGTTGTTTTCTGGCAGGTAGCGATCCTGCCGTATGGCTACTATGTAGTTGCGGCGAATTCCATTTGGTGGATTTTCACGGTGGAGGCTGCCACCTGTCCATGAGGAGACCCAATAGGGAATTTAAGGGTAAATACCATTCATTGATTTTGTGGGTAATTCAATATAATACAATTCCATATAATAAAATACAGTACAAGATACGGAATATATAAATTAATGGATATACGTATGTACAAGAAGGAGATGGGACGGGTGGCAGCCTACACCGCGTAAACACATGGGTAGACCATCTGGGACGATTGACTTGGTGGGCTTGGTATTTTTAATGGCTTCCTTAATATCGGTTGAGATTCCATATATGAGGGTCCTGGTCCCTATCTTGATGAGCTCGGCTGTGAAATGAACAACAATGTTCTCGGCAGTCATATAATGTTGCCATTTGGGTGTTTAGTCGCTTCTTACAACAGGCATACCTGCCGCGCCTATATTCTTAGCCCTCTAACCCACTGCTTGTTTGCTTCGCGTCTCCGATATGGTTGCCGAGCTTAGAAGCAAAATACAACGGAGGAAACTGCAGGTCTGTCGAAACGCCGCACTCAGAACTGTCATGGGATATCTTCTTATATTACTGAAACATCATCCACACAGTAAGGCGACACATCACACCAACCTTCTTTTCAATTACAATGAGAAACCAACGCCTTTAAAACCCCTCTAATTATGGTCCAACTCTGCAAGTTTCTTTGGAGTCCCGTTAGAGGACATTGATGACAATTTGTGATTGGTCGCACCTATTGGGTGGGGCGAAGCTCTGCTACAACAACAAAAGAGAAGGTGATGATTTGTAACTTAAACTATCATATCGCGTCTTGCATATAAATAATTTTTAATATTTTTTAGGTTCTCAGACAAGAAAACAAAGATGATCTCGACGACTACATTGAATTCATAGATGAAGATATGGACGCGGAACAGTTCAACTCTGCTAGCCTGCCATTAGAAGTCATCGGCGCTACCGATGCAAATAGTTTTAAAATAGCTTCCGATGTAGTCCTTTCACCACCATTAGGTACCAGTGTAGTGTTCAATTTGTAAAGAAAAAGTCAAATAAGTTGGGCCATGTTTAAAAAAAATGACGTACTACAAAAGAAAATGATGCTAATGCTGCATCCAAAAAGGAAAAAGCAAACAGTTTTGCCACCTACATTGCTGATGAAATATCTAAACTCGATGTTGATCTTCAGCTATCAGCTAGAAAAGATATGCATAATATTATGATAAATTTGCAAATCGAGCAGCTAAATCGGAACGGCAAATGCGACTAATATAAACTATTTGCAAGTTTACCTTTTTATTTAACACTGTATGAACTTTATCTATGTATATATATACCTTTTCATATTAGTTTGCTACTGAAAACATAATTAGAGACGCTTTTGGATGCTTCCACGATGACAAAAGATCTTTAAAGCCGCATTATATATATTCTCTTCTTTTTTTTAGTAGGGTGCATTTTAATTAATTATTCTTTGTTATGGTCCGCTTGGGAGAGTCACCTTTGGAACGCACCTAGTGGCTAGTGATGGCAAATAAAAGGTGCCATGGCAATATTGATCGAAATGGACAATAGAGGTCGCCACGGCCGCGTGAATGATGATCTCTAAGGAAGAAAAACACGATGTTTCCGGGAGAAGAAAATAATTGACAGAGCCGGCAGGCAGAGAGAAAAATTGCGGCAAGGAAAAATTTAACATTCCTTCCGGAAAAAAATCATAGATTCTCATTTTCACATGTGCTACGGAGACTGAATATATTAGATTCGTGTTTGCAGCTGTTAAGGATACAATCCTTCAATCAAGTCTGAAGGAATATAATTTGGTCTGAAGTGTATTGAGATGTACGGACAATTTTTTGTGATTTTATTATATTCACGATTCCCTTCCCTCACTAGGGTAGGCACCTTGTCGTTGGTGTGAGGGCTTACCCGAACTCCATAGCGCCCGACTATGAGGCGTAGCTGTTTAGGACTGACATCTACGCCGTTTCGCCTCATAGGAGGGCGGCGAGATGTCGGTGACCAAGAACTGCCAACCTCCTAATCCAGGGTGTTATGCGGACCGTGCCTATTGGACGATTTGCAGCCAGGGGATAAATTCGGCTGTATTCGAACGGAGCCTTCCCGATACCAGGCCATCTCGGGAAGTAGTTATGGCCTTACCGCAGTAAGGGGCGCTGCTGTGGCGGACGGTTCTTTCCCCGTATATAATACTGGATCGCTGAGCCCGCCTTGTCGGGCAGGTGGTCGTACGACCAAGATGAACAACTCATTACCTGAATGTAATAAGGAGGATGTAAAAGAGCTCTCTCGCAGTACCGTGCAGCACTAAGAATTGTACAACGCTTGGGAGCAGTGGTCGACCCAACAGAAGTGGAGATCGAGCGCTTGGAATGGGCCCATGAAGCGGTGGAAGTAGGTCGAAGGCAGTTCAAAAGGTTTGCTGCGAGAAACCCTCGGTTCTGCAACCGGTACGAGGAGGAAGAAGCGTCGAATGGCAGAATGAAGAGGCAACGTTCGGCAGAAGGCGACAAGCCTGCTTTCAAGAGGCAGAAAGGACCCAGTCCTAGAGCCGCGAGGCAGGGCAGTCGCATAGACAAGACAAGTAGGCCCAAAGCTGTAAGACAAATGGGTTCCAATAGCGAGGTAGCAACTACCTCGAAAGCTGCCAGTCAGAGGGAAGTTCCAACTACGGAAGTAGGAGATAAGCCAAAGGGAGATAACGCTAAGACTCCGGCTTTCTCGGAGGCGCTAAAGGGAGTTAACGCGAAGACTCCGGTGTTCTCGGAGGTTCCAAAGGGAGATAACACTAAGACCCCTGCTTTTCCCGAGAAGATGAGTGATGTGGCAAAGCAGTCACTGACTGTGGCGCTGGTTGATCGTAGCAGTCCGTTCGGACAAATGACTACTGAAAGGTGGAGATCTGTGGAAAGGGAGCTTATTAGCTTAATGCTTAAGATGATGCGGGAACAACCAAGTAAGCCCCTTCCAACCATTGATTCGGGGGGATGGTATAATGGTGTGAAGATGATAGCGTGCGATAACATCGCGAGCTTGCGGTGGCTGGAGGAAGTCGTTCCAAACCTCCAAAGGCAAGGCACGAATGCGCGGTTTGAGGTGGTGGATAAAGCGCAAATCCCCACGGTACCAAAAGTTAAGGTATGGATACCATGCGTGATGAAGTCGGAGGATACACTGCGACTTCTGCAGAATCAGAATCCGAACATACCGACACAGGATTGGAAGGTACTTACTGTATCTCGGCCTACCGAGGATGGTCAGTTCTATCTTCCAAATAAACAAGCAGGCGGAGGATATTTTGTACACGCAGCTTGGCAAAATGTCCTTTGGCACTGGCAAAATTTACATGCGACTCAGGAAAAGAAGTCCCGAGGATAAAAATCCTAACACGCTGGAAGTGGGCGAAGTCGAAAAGGACCTCAGAAGCCTAAGGGAAAAAAGACAGGTGGAGGTCCCCGACGTCACCACGAACGTGCTAGAAGAGGACCAACCGCTAAATGGTGCTGTGACTCGCACAGAGGAACACACGGCACAACATTCACGAGGGGCTGAAGGGGGCCTCGAATACTCTAAACCAAAAGGGCAAGAGGAGGACGACGACGTCAAGACGAAGGTGCTGGAGGGGGACAAACAGCCCAATGGTGCTGCGAGTCCTACAGATAAACCTCCAACACAGTAAAGTGGCGTCGAGCGAACTCCTCCTAACCCTTGAGGAGGGTTCGTTTGACGTGGCGCTGATCCAGGAGCCGTGGCTCTCATCGGGAGGAAAGGTTTCTGGACTTAGCGCGCGCGGGTTTGGCGTTTACTACGCACAAACGGAAGGACGGGTGCGAGCTGTAGTAATGGTAAGGAAACAGCTGCATTCATATATGCTGCCTAATTACACCACCGAGGATCTCGTAGCGGTGGCCGTTGAGCAAAAGAATAAGCAGGCATTTATCCTGGCGTCCTGCTACATGGCCCATGTTGCGGAGGTTCCACCGATGGAGTGCAAAAGGCTAGTACAGGAGGAAGGGCGCAAAGGGCGGTTGGTCATAGGCGCAGATGCAAATGCGCACCACAATGCGTGGGGAGGAGCAGATACGAACGAGAGAGGCGAATCCCTATTTTGTTACATCCTGCAAACCAATTTGCAGATAGCCAACAGGGGAAATATTCCTACATACATTGGTCCAACATCCAGCAATGTTCTGGATATTACATTGAGCTCCGAGCGTGATATATCAAGGTATGATTGGATGGTTCTCGATAGACCATCCTTCTCCGACCATGCGTATATAAGCTTCAGCATCCTACTAAAGAGGGTAGAGAAGGGAGGAACCTTTAGAAACCCTAGGGCAACGAATTGGACTAAATTCCAGAAACATGTAGAAACGAAACTGGGACAACCCAAAGAGGTTGCTAATGTAGAGGAACTGGAGGAGTCGAATGAATTCCTAACAAGGACGCTTATGACTGCGTATAACAAAGCTTGCCCTCTAAGAAGATTCAGAGGAAAAGCAAAGCCGCCATGGTGGAGCAATGAGCTGAGTCTTCTAAGAAGACAGGTAAAAGAAATGTTTAAACTCGCAAAGACCGCGGAAAGCGAAGCGTGTCGGGACGAGTACAGGGATCTACTGAGGATCTACAAGCGTGAAATTACCAGGGCGAAGAGAAACTCATGGAAAAGTTTCTGTACGGACATAGAGTGCTCCAGTGAAACAGCACGGTTGAAAAAAGTCCTAGCAAAGGGAAACATAGTCCAGGGACTAATAAAGAAAGAGAACGGGGAATGGTCACGTGATAGTGAGGAATCCCTTGAGGTGCTTCTTGATACACATTTCCCATCGGGAGACGGTTTAGAAGAACCAGCAGACATCACTCACACTTCGATCACGGAGCTAGTGGTGCCGGGCTTGGTGACCGATACCAAGATCGAGTGGGCAGTGAAGACGTTTTCTAAGTTTAAATCGCCGGGCCCAGATGGTATATTCCCGGCCATGCTACAAGTCTCAAGTAGGGCGGTCGTGGAATGGCTTAAAATAATATTCGATGGGTGCATAAGACTGAATCATGTACCGCACTCTTGGAGAACTGCTCGTGTAGCTTTTTTACCAAAGGCGGGGAAGATCGGTCACGTGTATCCCAAAGACTATAGACCCATTAGCTTAACATCATTTCTGCTCAAAACCTTTGAGAGGCTGATAGATGTGTACATAAAGTCCAACGTGGATGAAAAGCTGCTCTCCACAACACAGCATGCGTACACCAAAGGCAAGTCGGTAGACACCGCATTGCATAGGGTGGTAATAAGCATAGAGAAATCCCTGGAATATAAGGAGTATGCTCTAGGAGTCTTCTTGGACATTGCCGGGGCTTTCAATAATGTTGCAAAATGGGCGATTATGGATGGTCTTAATTACATTAAAGTACATCCTGCCTTAATCAGATGGATCGGCTGCATGTTAAATTGCAGAAAGATTACATCACAATGGGGATTGTACGAGGCCACGAAATCAGTGGACAGGGGCACGCTGCAGGGAGGGGTGCTTTCACCTCTGCTGTGGACACTGGTCATCAACCAACTGCTCAGGCAATTCGATGAGGGGCCCGTAAAACTTACGGCTTACGCAGATGACGTTGCAATTGTCATAAGTGGAAAATGCCTTCCAACGATTAGTTCTTTGATGGATCGGGCGCTTCGGGATATTCATACCTGGGCATCTAATGTCGGGCTGAAAGTCAATGCGGAGAAGACGGATATGGTCTTGTTTACAAAGAGGTACAAGGTCCCAAATTGGACCAGGCCTAAGTTAGGAGCGGTGACCTTACAGGAGAAACCTTGCACAAAATATCTAGGAATCATCCTAGACAGTAAGCTGTCATGGAAGCTCAACTTGGAGGAGAGGGTCAAGAAGGCCTCAACGGCACTCTATGCATGTAAAAGAATGCTGGGGTGTACGTGGGGCCTATCGCCCTCTCTTTCTCATTGGGTTTTTACAGCGATTGTAAGCCCTATTCTATACTATGGAGTTCTTGTTTGGTGGAAAGCCACACAAAAAACAACATACCTCAAAAAATTAGAGGGGGTATGCAGACTATCGATGCTTTGCATTACGGGAGCCCTGAAAACAACCCCGACGGCTGCACTGTATGCCATTCTGCACATTCCACCTGTAGACCTGGTAGCAAAGAACAAAGCGTTAACGACCGCAACCAGGCTCGATGCTTCGGGGCAGCTTGAGCGCCGACCATATGGCCATAGTAGTATAGCGTCCTCAGTCACAAGACGAACAGACTACATGATACCCTACCTGCACTTTGAGGGAGATCTTAAGGCCACAATAGAGGTGGACGGTTGGCGCAAGGGTGCGCAAATGGCGGACGAGGCGATACATGTGTACACCGATGGTTCCAAAATAGTGGAAGGAGTAGGGTCTGCGGTATACTGCGCTGATCCGGAATTAAGCAGATCCTACAGGCTGCCGGATTACTGTAGCGTTTTCCAAGCGGAAATATTAGCCGTAACCAAAGCAGTAGAAACCCTGGAAGAGAATAACTTAAGCTGCAACCGTGTTAACTTTTATATTGACAGTCAAGCAGCAATTAAGGCAATAATCTCGCATAGCACAGCATCTAAATGCGTGTTAGAGTGTAAGCAGTCTCTGGAGAGAATCGGGACAGGGAGAAGCATACATCTATATTGGGTCCCAGGGCATATGGGAATAGATGGGAATGAAAAAGCGGACGAATTAGCTAAAAAGGGCGCATCCCTTGAAGCTTGCTCCGTAGACGTCCCAATTAGATTGGGCGAGATTAAGCGAATGCGAGAGGTGCACATGATCGACCAAGCAGAAAAGGCGTGGGTTCAAGCGCGGGGCTGTAAAGTGTCGAAGATTATGTGTAGGTCTTACAACCTTAGACTAACACAGTTGCTTCTATCATTAAAAAGAGAGGACTGTAGACTCATGACGGGTATTCTGACTGGACACTGCCTTCTGGCGTCGCATGCCTTTAAATTAGGCTTGGTAAGTGATAGCAGGTGTAGGAAGTGCGGGTTGGAGGAGGAAACGATCGAGCACGTTCTGTGCTCGTGCCCTGCACTTGCCAGGCTAAGACTCCAGCTATTAGGAGTGATACAGCTGTCAGATCTAGAAGCAGCCAGTGGCTTAAGTCCTAGGAAGCTTCTAGTATTTGCCAAGAGGACGGAGTTATTTTATAACATAGGTCCTGGTTTTTGATAGGGTTTTTCAGTTTGGTCGTTAAAACAAACTTCTGGTAACACTACGGACTCAATCAGTCTATGTGAGGTCCTCATGGACCGGCCAGTTCAACCTACCTACCCACGATTCCCTTTTCGTATAAAAAATTAAGTAATTGGGTGCTGGCAGCAGATTTTATGAGCCAAATTAACGAAAACAAACAAGCACTAAGTTGTTAGTGAACCGGCTTGGTACTGCTGTGGTTTTGGTCTTTTTACGCTAAACAACGTGTATTGCGCAGTCCCATTCCGACGCAGGAAAAGTTGAGAATAAGTCATAAGAAGACCACAGCAAACCGAAGTAGCAAAAAAAAGTAACACGACCTCGAGAAAATTAAAAATCAACCAATTTGTATATGCTTGGAATGGTCTGGAGCAAAGTTTAATCGAGGAAATCGGCAATTGGAATAAATGTTTGTCCAATCGTGTTGAGGTACCACTTTCACGTTTGAGTGTATACGGATGTAGGGAATCCCTGTGAACTGCGACCGCTTTGCGCCCTCTACGCGGCATACAGTATCCTTGTTAACCTATGAATACATATATGGGCACTCTTGTAGTCAGTGTTATAATACCTAAACAACGGCGGGGAACATGATAGGTGTTCCACGTTGAAACTCATACCAGCAAGATGTCGTATCGAGCACGACAGCAATTGAGCATAAACCACTTAAGATACCCATACTGCTGCACTCACCACCCTAGAGCGCAACCACCACCAACCGCGCGTTAACACCACCATGCGTGCAACACCGCGCGCAACCACCAGCAATAGCACTAGCCAACCAAGCGCGCTACCACCAGCTATAACGCCAACGAAGCACCGGACGTACCACCAATAACATCTACTTTGGTAGCAACCACCAGCGGGGCCGACCCATATAGGCCGCTATAACCTCGACTGTGATACCAATAACCAGCAGGGCTGACGCATATAGGCCGGCCGTAACAGCCACTGGGGCAACAGCAACCAGCAGACCCAGTCGTGACACCAAGACCAGCACGAAAGCGGTAAGTTCGTTCCGGATACGGAAAACCAAGGTTTTTTACCTACCTTTAAATTTGATAACTTATGTTAGATTCAGTAGATAATACTATTTAAATTATGCTTAAAATTATGGTATATACATGAGATGTAAAAGGGGGGGATTACTTGCCAGTTATACCCAGCCAGCATTTTGGAAGTGTATCAGAAAGTTGCTTGAAAGCGCTCAAATTCGAAACTCAATGTATCGTCGGGAGAAGGGTGTACCCTGGACGGGATTATTCTTGAAAAATCATTTGCAAGCCAAAGTTTCTTTTCCCCTTTATTCGTTTCATCACCATATGTGATATGACATTTTATTAGCTTTCACAATTTTTTTTTTATCGTATTTAACAACAATTATCAATCATATAAAGTAATGTTTTGGAATCATTTGTGAATACGATTACGATTCAATTTTCCATATTATATTATGAACATATTTCAACAGCGGATGGGAGTATCCGGAAGTTCGAAGGTGAGCTAATTAAAACCTCAGGTAATTGCCGATAGTTAACTTGAGCGAGGTTCACACACGACTACAACATCTAACATTATCTATGGACATCATCGTAAATAATGGTGGTGTGATGTTTTAACAAGCGTGACCCATGTAGGATGTTGAAACCGGAACATATCGAGCTTAAATTACCAGCGTTTCAACCACATCGGAGCTTCCGTGCCACGGCTTCATACACTGTAACCTTTTTTCTTTTTTTCTGAAGACGTGTCGACATAAATGCTATCGGGCCTCGTAGTCTAGGAACAGCATCCACATTTCTTTAGGTCTAAACATATTTTTGTATAGCCATAATTTTTTTTGAATTCATTTATTGAGAAGTGTGAGCATAGGAAGGCAACCGGATTTTCAATGAATAGTTGGTTCAATTGCTCACCAAAATCGGTATTTAGTCGCAAAGAATAATCAAAGCGTATTGATACGGAACGAAATTCGCCATCCAGATGCTGGGTGGGTATGAACTCCATTTAAGATTTTTCATGTATAAAATTTAAAAGAGTGAACTAGGCTCATTATAGAAGCGTAAATAATTATGGCATACCCAATTTGAAATCTTGGATTATTAAATTTTAAACTAAGGTTAACATAGTTAAAGAACTAATGTCAACAGTGAAGCATGTTAAACATATTAGCACGTAAATACATACGAACTTTAAACGTAGATTATGAATCAAAAGAGTACTTAAATATTTTGAGAAGCGTAAGAAACGTTAATAAGCTTAAAATCGATAGCACTTGCGTTGTTCGCTTATATACGGATATGCATACATACATGAAATTACATACATAAAAGTGCATATGTTCACAGACATGCAAACCTTATTATACATAATAGTAAAAGTAGGCAATTTAAAGACAGTTTCTGAACTTCCAAACACAGATACAACTATATATTAAAATCAAAATAAATTAGTCATATATGTTCAGACACATTTTTTTTAAAGGCGAACAAAATAAGATAAAATAAAATAAATAAATAAAAATAAAATAAAATAAAATAACATAAAACAAAAGTAGATTAAATCAAATGGAAATAAAATGAAATTAAATTAAATAAAACTAAGATAATATAACATACCACAAAGTACACTAAAATTAAACCAAATATACCCAAAAATCACAGAATCGATAGTAAATCACAATATAATGGGATAACTAAGACTATAAATAACAATAATAAAACCTTTATGTCTTGGCTTACCAATTATTTGTTGGTTATCTACGTATTAAACTATTTTTGGATTTTCACCCTGTTCTCTGTCACGGTTCTGACTATTAATATAAACTACTTTTGCCAAATTGTTGTGTTAGGAAGAATTTAATAAAATACAAAACACAAATACAAATCAAAAGTAAATTAAACTAAAATACCATAAGATAACTTAATATGCCTCGTATTTGATTATTGCTAGGAATTAAGTCGTACCCTCAGTTTTTGTAACCTTGGATTTTTTTTTATAATGGGTTGTAAATAAAATATGGTAATAATGGGAATGCTGACTTCCTTATTTATTTAGAAGGCATAGGGTAATACAGGTAAGGGGCCACCGAAAATTAGGTGCGTCGGTGGCCATGGATTTGAGGGTGGGTAAAGCACCGGGCGTCGCAACAATACCCGCGGCGCCCCCTAAATATATTCGGCCAATTTCTTTTTTTATTTTAATTTTTCAGATTCTTTTTTCCAGTTTTGATGTTCAGCGTTTAGTAACCGGTCATGTCCGGTTCATTATTTTTTTGCGGTTATTTCTTTTTGAATTTTAAATTTTTGAATGTCTAACGGTCTGTCCGTGGCATCCGGTTCGACCGGATGTCATTTTAGTTTGAATTTATAAGCGTTTTGAGTCGGCTCTGCGCTTCTGTCAGTTTTTTTTTGAATTTGACAACTGAGTTTTTTGAATAGGCATGATATGACTTTTTTTTTGTTATGGCTCAGGAACCGTTAGGTTGGCAAGGACCCCTCCCAGCCGACATGACTAGCCACTGCGCACCACGAGATCATGCCGACTGCCTTCCTTTCTGCTCGATCAAATTTGCGAAACCACAACAGATGGCGCCCAACGGGATTTGGTGCCTGAGGCGCTGTCGCGCTGATCATTCCTGGTCAACTTGTGAAGTTGACCATCCCACCACTCCGAGGTGAGCAGCCGCAAGAGCAGCCACCTGCGTTGCGGTGGGATGGTTGGACGGATCAAGTTTTCCGGAGTGATCATCGTTGACAGTTGCTGAGGGCGCCATAACAGATGGCGCTCAACGTGGCACCTGAAGCGCTGGTCGCGAGGGCCATTTCGGGTCGACTTGTGAAGTCAACCATCCCACCCGTCCGGGGTGCACAGCCGCAGGAGCAGCCACCTGCGTTGCGGTGGAATGGTTGGACTAATCAGGTTGTCCGGAGTGGTCATCGGGGGCAGAAGCGGAGGGTTCCACGTGACTACACGTCAGTCTCCGGCTTTTGTATTCACCCGATGAGGCAGTGCTGCACGCACTTAGTTTTTTGTAGATTTTGAGTTTTTTGTTACCGGAAGTTGTCCGTTAGTCGGCTCTGGTTTACTTCACTAATTGGGTTTTTTTTGATTAAAATTTAGAAAATTTTTATTTCTTTTTTTTTTGCCGAATTTGTGTCGTCTGGTATGAGTGTGTGAGTGTGTGAGATATAGGACCCCAGCTCATCCCACGTCTCAGGTGGCAACACATAGTGCCACTTGGATTGTGACGGGTTGAGCTGGGATTCAAAGTGGCACCCTTTCCTGTCCCACCAGTCTGGGGAGCGGCCCTTGAAGCCGCTCCACCCATAGCGGCGGAGGCAGGAGGGGTGTCCAGGGTGAATGGACGGGAGGCCTCAACACCCCCAGCCAGCCCCACTAGCGAGTCCCTAGAGACCGCCTCTGCGTTGCGGCTGGGTGTGTTGGGACCAAACTGTGTGCGTAGGACATTAACCCTAGTGGCCCAACCAGTCCCAGAGGCAGGTCCTTAAGACCCCCTTATGCGTTGCGGTTGGGAGCACTAGGGACAAGTATGAATTAGTTTGTGTTATGTTTTTTCTCCCTGTAGCCTCCTGCCTTCTAATGATGTGATGTCAGCATTCCCATCATCACCCCCCCCCCCCCCAAACACCCACCCCCTCCCGGTTTATATATAACTAATCCCTCTTCCTTTACAGCTTTTTTTTCCTTTTCTCTTCGATACGATTATCGGAAAAAAATATATTTTAATATTTGTTCTCGCGAATTTTTTTTTCCCTCTCGCAAAATTTTTTTTCTTTCTCTACATATATTTATACGTTTTTTTTTCAAACCATCTTCTTGACTATAGGGTGAAGGGGGGTGAATTCAGGTCTTTTTTCTTAACCCTTAACTGCTTTACGCACTCGTTTTTTTGAGATACCCAAACTACGATTTAACTAACTATTTTTCTTCTAATAATAATGTCGAATGACCAATCGTTCGGGCGAATGCCCACCAGAAACACCCCTTCCGAGAGTGATGGACATTTTTTTACCAAATTTATAAAATAATTTTTTTTTTTTTGAAAAAATTTACAAATTTGATTTTGTTTTACCCTGTCTGGGCATTTTGGCGGTCGAGGACATCTCGCCCAGTATTCTCCCCGAGCAATGACATCATAGAATGTTCATACGCGTACTCACCGAGAACCGTGCACAACCTGGCAGTCCACGCTTGGGTTGGACTAGCCTTTCGGAGTTTGGATGAGTTCTCCTTATCAAAATGTCTACACCCATAATTTTTTTTTGCCTTTCGGTGGGGGCGATAACCACTAGAACTATACGGAGTTTTGACGAGTTCTCCATAACAAATGTCTAACTGCCGCAAAGCCTTAAACTAAGAAACAAAATTAATTCCCTAATTGACTTAACTTTTTTTTGATGGACCTTGTTGCCCGGCTAGCTTCGCGGTAGAACTTTGAGACTTGGGGGTGAGTCGTGCCCCACGTTGCTGGCATGTTGTTGTTGTTGTTGTAGCAATGCTCGCCCCACCTAAATAGCCGCGACCGATCACAAATTGTCATCAATATCCTCTAACGGGAGTCCAAGGAAACTTGTCGTTTCAACAGGGGTGGACCATAAGGAAATGGGTGTTAGAGGCGTTGGTTCCACATTACAATTAAAGAGATGGTTGGTGTCATGTGGGGACACATTGCAAGCAGGGCATACATTTTGTATGTCGGGGTTGATTCTGGATAGGTAAGAGTTTAACCTGTTACAGTATCCAGAACGAAGTTGAGCAAGAGTGACACGCGTTTCCCTGGGGAGTATGCGTTCCTCTTCTGCGAGTTCTGGATATTTTTCTTCAAGTACTGGATTCACCGGGCAATTCCCGACATAAAGGTCCGACGCCTGTCTATGGAGTTCACCAAGGACCTGCTTGTGTTTTTCCGCTTCATACGGCTGGGTTCTCAGGTGCCGTATTTCCTCAAAATGCTTACGGAGATGACTCCTTAGGCCCCTAGGCGGTGCTGGTTCGTCAATCAGATTTCTGTTGGGATGCCCAGGTTTCTGGGTATTCAACAGAAACTGTTTGGTCAGCATCTCATTTCTCTCCCTGATGGGGAGTATTCTCGCCTCATTATGCAGATGGTGTTCTGGGGACATAAGAAGACAGCCCGTGGCGATTCTGAGAGCAGTATTTTGGCAGGCCTGTAGTTTCTTCCAGTGGGTGGTTTTTAGGTTTGGCGACCATATGGGTGACGCGTAGCACGTAATCGGCTGGCTAATTGCTTTGTATGTGGTCAAGAGCGTTTCTTTATCTTTTCCCCAGGTACTGCCAGCAAGGGATTTGAGGATTTTATTACGGCTCTGAATTCTTGGAACAATTGCGGTTGCGTGCGCACCAAAATGTAGATCCTGATCAAACGTCACACCCAAGATTTTGGGGTGTAGGACAGTCGGTAGCGTAGTGCCATCGACGTGGATGTTCAATATGGTCGACATTTGGGGCGTCCATGTTGTAAATAAGGTCGCGGAAGATTTAGTCGGTGACAATGCCAGGTTTCGCGAGGCGAAAAAACTGGAGAGATCAGGGAGATAGCCGTTTATTTTATTGCATAGCTCATCGATCTTTGGGCCTGGGCCTGTGGCCATTATTGTGCACTCATCGGCGTAGGAAACGATTGTTACTCCTTCCGGTGGTGAAGGTAGCTTAGATATGTAGAAATTAAGCAAAAGCGGGGATAGGACACCACCCTGTGGCACCCCTTGTTTAATTCTCCTTTGTTTTGATGTTTCGTTTCTGAATTGCACCGATGCCTGCCGACCACCCAGATAATTTGCGGTCCACCTTTTAAGACATGGGGGAAGGGTGGACCCTTCCAGGTCTTGCAGTAACGAGCCATGGTTGACCGTATCAAAAGCTTTTGATAGGTCTAACGCTACGAGTACTGTTCTATGGTGGGGATATTGATTCAAACCGCAATTTATCTGGGTGCTAATGACATTTAGCGCGGAGGTAGTGCTATGGAGTTTTCTGAAGCCATGCTGATGAGGGGCTAGCTGCAAATGTGCTTGGAAATAAGGGAGCAAAATGGCTTCAAGCGTCTTTGCCACTGGCGATAGGAGAGATATCGGACGATATGACTCACCTACGTTAGCTGGTTTCCCAGGCTTTAGTAGCGGGACCACCTTGGCCATTTTCCATTTCTCGGGTATGACAAAGGTGGAAAGAGACAGGTTGAAGACATGCGCTAAATATTTGAAACCCTCTTTCCCTAGGTTTTTAAGCATCGGCATGGCTATGCCGTCTGGGCCCACTGCTTTGGATGGTTTAGCGCGACCAATGGCGTCCTCAACCTCTCTAGCGGTGATGGTAATTGGTGACGCGCTGAGTTTGTGTTTATGTGCGTGTCTATTGGCTCTCCGTCTATCTTTGTCGACCGTAGGATGCATTATATATTGTCGGCAGAAAGCGCTCGCGCATTTTTTCGCATCCGACAGCACCTTATCGCCAAAGGCGATGGAAAAACTTTGTCTTTGTGCTTAGTCGGATTCGATAGGGACTTTACGGTGGACCAAAGTTTACCCACACCGGTATAGAGGTTACAGCCTCTTAGGTGCTCTTCCCATTTCGCCCGCTTGTGTTCCTCCACAAGCAATCTGATGCGTTGGTTTATATCCCTTATTTGGGGGTCGCCTGGATCAAGCTGTCTTATAAGGTCGCGTTCCCTCGCTAAGCTCGCGGCCTCCGCCGGGAAGTGGGGCCGGATTTCGGGAATTCTCCCGGCGGGAATGAAATGTGCCGAGGCGGATTCAATGACCTTACGGAAGGCACGCTCCCCTTGGCGGGCATCAGTCGGGATAGGGAGGGCAGCAAAGCTGCTGTCTGTTGCAGATTTATATTCTTCCCACTTTCCTTTTTTGAAGTCTATGAAAGTGCGTTTTTCGGTGACGATGAAGTCGGCGGTACGCTCGAACGAAATAAGTATGGGCAGGTGGTCGGATGCCAATGTTACTATCGGCTACCAGTTGACGCAGTTTACGAGTTCTGCGCTCACGATTGAGATATCTGGCGAGCTATGACAGCTTCCTACCATACTTTATTGTGCAGAACGTCGTTTCGTCTATTTGATCCGCCAACATCTCACCCCTACTGTCCGCCCGCAAGTTTGAATGCCATAGGTCATGATGGGCATTGAAATCGCCTAAGATAATGCGATTGTTGCCAGTGAGTAAGGCCTCGATATTAGGGCGGTATCCACTGGGGCAACAGGTGACAGGAGGGATGTAGATGTTGATGATTTCTAGATTTGCATCGCCTGACCGGACAGATAGGCCTTGACGTTCTAAGACATTGTCACTGCGGTCGATGCCAGCTGGCATCGAAGTTCCTGGTATTGGCTTCCCACAGATGAACCGGTTTCCTGTTCGCTTCATCGCCAGGCCTTCAAAGCGAAGCAGGTTTGCTATAGTCCGCTTGGGAGAGTCACCTTTGGAACGCACCTAATGGCTAGTGATGGGAAATAAAAGGTGGCTTGGCAATGTTGATCGAAATGGACACTAGAGGTCGCCACGGCCGCCTGAATGATGATCTCTAAGGAAGAAAAACACGCTGTTTCCGGGAGAAGACAGAGCCGGCAGGCAGAGAGATAAATCGAGGCAAGGAAAAATTTAACATTCCTTCCGGAAAAAAATCATAGATTCTCATTTTCACATGTGCTACGGAGACTGAAAATATTAGATTTGTGTTTGCAGCTGTTAAGGATACAATCCTTCAATCAAGTCTGAAGGAATATAATTTGGTCTGAAGTGTATTCAGATGTACGGACAATTTTTGTGATTTTATTATATTCACGATTCCCTTTTCGTTTAAAAAATTATGTAATTGGGTGCTAGCAGCAGATTTTATGAGCCAAATTAACGAAAACAAACAAGCACTAAGTTGTTAGTGAACTGGCTCGGTACTGCTGTGGTTTTGGTCTTTTTACGATAAACAACGTGTATTGCGCAGTCCCATTCTGACGCAGGAAAAGTTGAGAATAAGTCATAAGAACCGAAGCAAAAAACCGAAGTACCAAAAAACTAACACGACCGCGAGAAAAATAAAATCAACCACTTTGTATATGCTTGGAATGGTCTGGAGCAAAGTTTAATCGAGGAAATCGGAAAATGGAATAAATGTTTGTCCAATCGTGTTGATTGATCCCTGTGAACTGCGCCCGCTTTGCGCCCTCTACACGGCATACAGTATCCTTGTTAACCTATGAATACATATATGGGCACTCTTGTAGTCAGTGTTATAACACCTAAACAACTGTGGGGAACATGATAGGTGTTTCACGTTGAAACTCACATCAGCAAGACGTCGTATCGAGCACGACAGCAATTGAGCATAAACCACTTAAGATACCCATACTGCTGCACTCACCACCCTACAGCGCAACCACCACCAACCGCGCGTTAACACCACCATTGCGTGCAACACCGCGCGCAACCACCAGCGATAGCACTAGCCAACCAAGCGCGCTACCACCAGCTATAACGCCAACGAAGCACCGGACGTACCAACAATAACATCTACTTTGGTAGCAACCACCAGCGGGGCCGACCCATATAGGCCGCTATAACCTCGACTGTAATCACAACAACCAGCAGGGCCGATGCATATAGGCCGGCCGTAACAGCCACTGGGGCAACAGCAACCAGCAGATCCAGCCGTGACACCAAGACCAGCACGAAAGCGGTGAGTTCGTTCCAGATACGGAAAACCAAGTTTTTTTACCTACCTTTAAATTTGATAACTTACGCTAGATTTAATAGATAATACTATTTAAATTATGCTTAAAATTATGTATATACATGAGGTGTAAAAGGGGGGGATTACTTGCCAGTTATACCCAGCCAGCATTTTGGAAGTGTATCAGAAAGTTGCTTGAAAACGCTCAAATTCGAAACTCAATGTTTCGTCGGGAGAAGGGTGTACCCTGGACGGGATTATCCTTGAATAATCATTTGCAAGCCAAATTTTCTTTTCCCCTTTATTTGTTTCATCACCATATGTGATATGACATTTTATTAGCTTTCACAATTTTTTTATCGTATATAACAACAATTATCAATCATATAAAGTAATGTTTTGGAATCATTTGTGAATATGATTACGATTCAATTCATCATATTTAGGGCATAATTCCATATTATATTATAAACATATTTCATCAGCGGATGGGGGTATCCGGAAGCTCGAAGGTGAGCTAATTAAAACCTCAATTGCCGATAGTTAACTTGAACGAGGTTCACACACGACTACAACATCCAACATTATCTATGGACATCATCGTAAATAATGGTAGTGTGATGTTTTAACAAGCATGACCCATGTAGGATGTTGAAGCCGGAACATATCGAGCTTAAATTACCAGCGGTTCAACCACATTGGAGCTTCCGTACCACGGTTTCATACACTGTAACCTTTTTTCTTTTTTTTCGAAGACGTGTGGATATAAATGCTATCGGACCTCGTACTCTAGGAACAGCATCCACATTTCTTTAGGTCTAAACATATTTTTGGTATAGCCATAATTTTTTTTTTTTTTTTGAATTCATTTATTGAGAATTGTGATCATAGGGAGGCAATCGGATTTTCAATGAATAGTTGGTTCAATTTTTCACAAAAATCGGTATTTAGTCGCAAAGAATAATCAAAGCGTATTGATAAGAAGTAAATTCGTCATCCAGATGCTGGGTGGGTATGATCTCCATTTAAGATTTTTCATGTATAAAATTTAAAGGAGTGAACTAGGGTCATTATAGAAGCGTAAATAATTATGGTATACCCAATTTGAAATCTCGGATTATTCAATTTTAAACTAAGGTTAACATAGTTAAAGAACTAATGTCAACAGTGTAGCATATTAAACATATTAGCACGTAAATACATACGAACTTTAAACGTAGATTATGAATCAAAAGAGTACTTAAATATTTTGAGAAGCGTAAGAAACATTAATAAGCTTAAAATCTATAGCACTTGCGTTGTTCGCATATATACGGATATGCATACATACATGAAATTACATACATAAAAGTGCATATGTTCATAGACATGCAAACCTTATTATACATAATAGTAAAAGTGGGCAATTTAAAGACAGTTTCTGAACTTCCAAACACAGATACAACTATATATTACAATCAAAATAAATTAGTCATATATGTTCAGACACATTTTTTTTTAAAGGCGAATAAAATAAGATAAAATAAAATAAAATAACATAAAACAAAAGTAGATTAAATCAAAAGGAAATAAAATGAAATTCAATTAAATAAAACTAAGATAATATAACATACCACAAATACACTAAAACTAAACCAAATATACCCAAAAATCACAGAATCGATAGTAAATCACAATATAATGGGATAACTAAGACTATAAATAACAATAATAAAACCTTTATGTCTTGGCTTACCAATTATCTGTTGGTTATCTACGTATTAAACTATTTTTTGATTTTCACCCTGTTCTCTGTCACGGTTCTGACTATTATTATAAACTAATTTTGCCAAATTGTTGTGTTAGGAAGAATTTAATAAAATACAAAACACAAATACAAATCAAAGGTAAATTAAACTAAAATACCATAAGATACTTAATATGCCTCCTATTTGATTATTGCTAGGAATTAAGTCGTACCTTAAGTTTTTGTAACCTTGGATTGTTTTTAAAATGAGTTGTAAATAAAATATGGTAATAATGGGAATGCTGACTTCCTTATTTATTTAGAAGGCATAGGGCAATACAGGTAAGGGGCCACCGAAAATTAGGTGCGTCGGTGGCCATCGATTTGAGGGTGGGTAAAGCACCGGGCGCGGCGCCCCCTAAATATATTCGGCCCATTTCTTTTTTTATTTTAATTTTTCAGCTACTTTTTTCCACTTTTGATTTTCAGCGATTAGCAACCGGTCATGTCCGGTTCGGTATTTTTTTTTGCGGTTATTTCTTTTTGAATTTAAAATTTTTAAATGTCTTAACGGTCTGTCCGTGGCATCCACTGTGGCCACTGTGCACCACCAGATCATGCCGACTGCCTTCCTTACTGCTCCATCAAAGCTGCGAAACCATAACATCTTATTTACTGTACTTGAATCATGGTTTGGCACAGTGTACTATAGCATTTTCAGGTCAAAAGAAACTTTTTTCATTTCAAATGAAATTTTTTTCAGGTCAAATGAAACCATACTACTAAGGTAATTGTCAAAGCTGCGAAACCATAACATCTTATTTACTGTACTTGAATCATGGTTTGGCACAGTGTACTATAGCATTTTCAGGTCAAATGAATTTTTTTCATTTTAAATGAAACTTTTTTCCTTGCAAATGAAACTTTTTTCAAGTCAAATGAAACCATACTACTAAGGGAATTGTCAATATATTTATATCGTACTTTATAACAGTGGAGAGATCTTTTTTAACTATGCTGAAAAACGTAACCGTAAAAAGTGATCTTTTCTACTCTATGGCGCAGTTGCATTGCACTCACTCGTTTGGGCCTTTGAAAACATATATATTTGTTTTTATTCCATTATTTTTCATTCTATATTGTATTTGAATGTAATACTTAGAATATATATATTAGAATGGGTCGATTTATTAACCGATATCGGGCCATCGATTTTTCGATAGGATTTGGAGTCAGCAAAAAAAGTTTCACTACGCATACCCAAAAAAATAATTTTCGAGCCTGCGAAATTTCATTTTTTTTTTTACTTTTTTTGACTTTGATTTTTAAGAGTTTTTTCACGACCTACAAAAAAAAATTTCGGAAATTAAATTTCCTTTAAACTATTCTGATCTATTTAGTTGTAGTGCGAATAAAACAAAGTTTATTTCACCTTTCGGCCCAACGTTTCGCCAAATTTCCTTGGCATCATCAGGGGCGTAATATTTTTAGATGTGGCGGTTGACAAAATTACAAATGAAAAATAAATAAAATTTACAGAAATTACGCCACTAATTACATAGAAAATCGGTACCATCGATCACATTGTCACATTAAACACTATGAACACTATACAATTTTCATTTGATTGTATAATTTTCATGTATACTAACGTTTTAAGCGGACGCTTTTGGGTCGGACGTATGAAATTTTTTTTAGTAGGTCATGAAAAAACCCTTAAAAATCAAAGTCAAAAAAAGTAAAAAACAAATGAAATTTCGCAGGTTCGAAAATTATTTTTTTGGGTATGCGTAGTGAAACTTTTTTTGCTGACCCCAAATCCTATCGAAAAATCGATGACGCGATATCGGTTAATAAATCGACCCATTCTAATATATATATTCTAAGTATTACATTTCAATACAATATACAATGAAAAATAATGGAATAAAAACAAATATATATGCTTTCAAAGGCCAAAACGAGTGAAGTGCAATGCAACTGCGCCATAGAGTAGAAAAGATCACTTTTTACGGTTGTGTTTTTCATCATAGTAAAAAAAGATCTCTCCACAGTTATAAAGTACGATATAAATATATTGACAATTACCTTAGTAGTATGGTTTCATTTGACTTGAAAAAAGTTTCATTTGAAATGAAAAAAGTTTCATTTGAAATGAAAAAGTTTCATTTAAAATGAAAAAAGTTTCATTTAAAATGAATAAAGTTTCATTTAAAATGAAAAAAGTTTCATTTAAAATGAAAAAAGGTTCATTTAAAATGAAAAAAATTTCATTTGAAATGAAAAAAGTTTCATTTGAAATGAAAAAAGTTTCATTTAAAATGAAAAAATGTGCATTTGAAATGAAAAAAGTTTCATTTAAAATGAAAAAAGTTTCATTTAAAATGAAAAAAGATTCATTTGAAATGAAAAAAGTTTCATTTGACCTAAAAATGCTATATAATTAAATTTTAGTTGTAACTTATAAATATACTATGTCAATAAATGCAATTTAGATTAAATTTTTTCGTCGCTTTATTCCATAATTATGTATCTTAATTATTTCCTTCTATACAAGATGTATCAATATAGAAGTATTATAATAGAACGATGTCCCTATATGCACCAGTACAACAAGCTTACATAGGTGATACCATAATTAATTTAACGCTGCGAAATAATTTTCAAAATTTCGCCTTATTTTATCTGCACTCCTCTTTGGCATACTTTTTTCGCTTGAAGTTGACGTATAATTGCTTCCTATTATTTGGTCAACTTCAGCATCCGAAATCGCGTCAAAACTACTTTTTGTGTGCATATTTTGCGTTCGCCAAAATTATGCACACATATGCAAGCGAGCACTACTTAAATGGCTGCAGCTGTAGCTCGGTGTATGGCCGAAAATAAAACACGGAGACGATTTGCCAGAATTCAAAAATAGTTTTCGGCAACACGCTTGTTTCTCGAAACCATGTAATTATATTTAATTTCGGAATCTGTAAGTCTCAGATGAGAGTAAGGCTTAATTAAATACTACTTGAGAGCAAATGCGTCATTGGCTAATAGTACCTACGGTGATTAAGTTGATGTCAACGGGAGAAAACTTGGAGGTATTTTAACATCATTTCTTTCTATAGCTTATAGCTTGTTTCAATTCCGAGTTTAGTCAAATTCCTGCGTCTCCTACTCTTCCTTTAACACCGACATCTACATAAATAAAACGGTAATTGGCATCTGCGACTGCCATCAACACAAATGAATGATATCCTTTATAATTAAAGTATGTAGATCCACTTTTCCTCATCGGCAATATCTTACAATGCTTCCCTGACAATTGTCATTATAGCTTGCAATTGGAACTCCTTAATAAAAAATATATTTTAATTTACCGTCTAAATCATCGATGCAATTCGGAAATCCCCACATTTCATAAAAATCCTTCCCAATATTAAGCCAGTACTCTTCCGTTGCTGGAAATTTTAAAAGCTAAATATAAGGCAGGAATAGATTCCTTTAAAATTTTTGGAATTGTCGATTGCTGAATGCGGAATGGCAATTGAAGAGAACTTTGGCTTTCACATACGATGGTAAAAAGTTGTACAACATTTCAAGGGGAAATCACACACACTGCGTAAAAATGACACCTTAAGAGAGAGGGTGGAGCCGAGTGTAGAAGTGCACGAAAGTGGGGAAAGCTTCTGACCGCCATTCACCTGGAAATGGCCAGAGCGATTCTTTTGCATGCGGTTCAAGCAGCTTACTACTACCGGTCGCTTGCGGCCAAGTATCCTCTGGGTAGCCGCTAAACACCGCTTAGCGGTGAGCTAATATGAGAAGGCGACAACCTGGCTAGGCCACTCTGATATAATCGGTTTAAGGGCTAGCCGGGGGAGATCTCATCGGCAGCGTCTGTACACCTCTAGGTGCGGCTGCAAGCGGGCGTCTGTCTTGGAGCAAGCGGCTCGCTATATAAACGTGCAAGTAATATTTTCACCCCCGCGGAGCGGCTTGTGCGCTGGGCTTGGGACCCGCCACGTAAAACCATACTCCAATGAAATATAACAACAAGCCTCGGATAAATACACTCTCAATTGATGACGACAATGGCAAACGTTTGATGGATAATGAATTGAGGGCATGCACCTGGAACGTCCGCTCTCTGAATGGGATTGGTGCAGATGCCCGGCTGGTTGATGTCCTCGTCAAAGCAAAATCTGGTATCACCGCCATCAAGAAATGCGTTGGACGAAGCAAGGAAGAAAGAAGATCAAAAATTTTGACATCTATTGGAGTGGCCATACGAATAAGCGCAGTTTCGGCGTCGGGTTCGTGGTGGGAGAGAGACTTTGTCGCCAAGTGCTGGCGTCGACGCCTGTGCACGAGCGTCTCGTCGCTATCCGAATAAAAGCAAAATTTGTTTAATATATCATTCATCTGCGCCCATGCGCCGACAGAGGAGAAAGAAGATGAGGTGAAGGACCATTTTTATGAACAATTAGAACGCACATACGAGCGCTGCCCCCGTCATGATATAAAAGTCGTGCTTGGCGACTTTAACGCCAGGGTGGACAAAGAAGGTGTTTTTGGCCCTACAGTCGGAAAGTTCAGCCTACACAATGAAACTTCTCCTAACGGACTGAGGCTGATTGACTTTGCCGGTGCTCGAAACATGGTCATATCCAGCACGAGGTTCATGCATAAAACGATACATCAAGCTACATGGCTGTCTCCTGATCGAAATACTCGCAATCAGATGGATCACGTTGTGATAGATGGACGGCATGACTCCAGTGTTTTAGATGTGCGCACGATCCGAGTACCTAACATCGACTCGGACCATTATCTCATTGCAGCCAGAATACGAACCCGAATCAGCGCGGCTTAAACCAAGGAACAAAAAACACAAGGAAAGCTAGACGTCGGAAAGCTTCAATCACAACAGACTGCCAATGATTTCGCAACTCGACTCTCACACCTGCTCTCTGAGGGCACAACTCATCGTGAAGGAATACAGGAGCAGTGGGAGCATATCTCCAAAACACTTCGTACTGCCGCCGAGGAAAAAATTGGTTACCGGCGGCCACGAAAAAACAACTGGTACCATGAAGAATGCCGCGTTGCAACCGAAAGAAAAGACGCTGCCTACAGAGCTACGTTAAAAGCGAGCGCGACAAGAGGAGTGTGTGAACGCTATCATGAGTTGGAAAGGGAAGCGAGACGCCTTTTCAGGAAGAAAAAAGCAGAAGCATGCGTGAGTGTGAGGAGCTTGAGCTGCTAGCCACCAGGAATAACGCCCGAAAATTTTACCAAAAAATACAGCGACAGACGGAAGGTTTTAAGACCGGGGAAAACTCCTGTAGGAACGAAAACGGCGACTTTGTAACTGATGTCCAGATAGTGCTTAGATTATGGAGGGAATACTTCTCTGCTCTCCTAATGGAGGCAGCAATTCACCGCGCAGAGATGAAGAACCCGATCCCGCAATCGATGATGATGGAATATATGTCCCCCCGCCCGATTATGACGACGTTAGAATAGCAATAACCAGATTGAAAAACAACAAGGCCGTGGGCGCTGATGGATTGCCTGCGGAGCTATTCAAGTACGGCGGCGAGGAGTTGGTAAGGCGCATGCAGCAACTTCTTAGCAAAATATGGGCGGGCGAGTGCATGCCCGACGGTTGGAATCTAAGTGTTCTTTGCCCAGTCCACAAGAAGGGGGATACTGCAAAATGCACCAACTATCGTGGAATCAGCCTTCTTAATATCGCATATAAGGTCCTTTCAAGTATATTGTGCGAAAGATTGAAGCCCACCGTGAACCGGCTGATTGGACCTAAACAGTGCGGCTTCAGACCCGGTAAATCTACCATCGACCAGATTTTCACAATGCGCCAAATCTTGGAAAAAACCCGTGAAAAGAGAATCGACATACATCACCTCTTCGTCGACTTTAAAGACGCCTTCGACAGCACGAAAAGGAGCTGCCTATATGCCGCTATGTCTGAATTTGGTTTCCCCACGTTGAGCAACACCATCAGCTCAGTCAGAATTGGGAAGGACCTCTCCGAGCCGTTCACAACTAAACGAGGTGTCAGACAGGGTGACCCCCTATCGTGCGATTTCTTTAATTTGATGCTGGAGAAAATTATACTAGCTGCAGAACTTAACCGCACTGGAACAATATACTATAAAAGCGTGCAATTACTGACATATGTTGATGACATTGATATCATCGGCCTAAACACCCTCGCTGTTAGTTCTGCTTACTCCAAACTGGAAAAAGAAGCGGTAAAGATGGGTTTGATGGTGAATGAGGACAAAACGAAGTACCTGCTGTCATCGAGCAAAGAGTTAGCGCATACGCGCCTTGGAAACCACGCTATTGTTGGCAGCCATAATTTCGAAATAGTAAAAGACTTCGTTTATTTGGGAACCACCATCAACACTAGCAACAACATCAGCACTGAAATCCAGCGAAGAATCAATCTTGCCAATAAATGCTACTTTGGACTAGGTAGGCAACGGCGAACGAAAATCATACTCTACAAGTCATTTATCGTACCCGTCCTGCTATATGGGGCAGAAGCATGGACCATGACAACAGCAGATGAAGCGGCTTTGGGAGTGTTCGAGAGAAAAGTTCTTCGAAAGATTTATGGACCTCTACGCGTTGGCGAAGGCGAGTACCGAAGAAGATTTAATGATGAGCTGTACGAGCTATACGCAGACATCAACATAGTAGAGTGAATTAAAACGCAGCGGCTGCGCTGGCTAAGCCATGTTATGCGAATGAAATGCTCCGGCCAAGAAAGTGTTTCTATCGGAACCCGCCTATGGAAGCAGAGGTAGAGGGCGGCCCCCACTCCTTTGGAAGGACCAGGTGGAAAACGATTTAAACTCCCTTGGTGTGACCAATTGGCGCCGGTTAAGTAAGTAAGTAATTCCAGAAATATAAGACTTGCTCCCCCCAATAAATCCTCAACCAGTCGCCAAAGACCCGAAGTAGTCCACATTATCAGCATAAAACCCCGAACGAAATGCTGGTTTAAGGTTTTTAGTAGTCCTTATGCTATGTTATGCTAGTTACCAGTGGCCAAATAGCGCAGGGTCAAATGTAATCGTTCTCCTGTCGCAATACAGCCCCTCATTTTTGTATCTTTTTTCGTGATATAGGGACGCACTTTTTCCAACAGGATCTCGAACTGAGCAGGAGTCATTAGTAAGATGTTTCGATATAGCTTGCTGTCTTCGCACTGAATTTCCCTAAATAACTTACAACTAAATCCTACGACGAAAATAAAGTATAAATATAATGAAAACAAATTCCTATTTAAGGTACTGTAGTTTACAATTTCTTGCTGCTCTCCCAATTCCGATGGATGTCCAGCAAGGTGAGCGCGCGAAACTGCAACCCTAGTAAAAAGAACGTGACTTGGCGAGGCAACTCAACCCTAGAATCCCTCATATCAGGAATCTTAAGTTGAATATTATGCGAGTGGTAAATGAACGCAAACGTAAACGTGCCAAATGGGAAGAACATATTAAGAACTGTAACCTCTCTGCGGCTGTCGGTTAATTCTGTTCAACCGTCAAATCTTTGCTTATCTGGAAGAAATACAATGCTGAAATTTCCATCGCATTTGGCCATCAAACTCTCGAAGAAATGCGCTAACGCTTTCTGCCGGTAATTTATAATGCATCATTCAATAGACAAGGCTATATGTCCTACAAATAAACGGACACATAAACACAATCACGCCCATTACCGTCACTACCACAGAGGCTACCAGATCCATGTATATTGTATATGAAGAATTGCAGCGCATTCTTGCAAACTTCGTTATTAATTAATAAGTTTAGGGCTTACCCTCTGTTTATCTTTTTAAAGCCATTGTGTGGCGTATTTCTTTTTTTTAGTTTCCGTTTACCTCTTATGATAAGAGCGGAAGCATACAACAAACAATTTGTTGCAATATTTAAAATTTCCAATTCCAAATTTTTTATTTATTTAGTTTTAATTCGTCAAAATAAAAAAATGAACGAAAATATCCAAGTGTCAGAAAATGTAAAGCAAAACGGCCGAATGTCAAAAAAACCTATCGAAATACAAACTGGCTAGTTTGTTTTTAACAGCCTAGATTGTATTTTCTTTGTATTTCGGTAGTTTTTTCTAACATAGCTTGCCCGTTTCCACTTACACCAAAATTGTACCAAATTGTACAGGAAAAATACAAGAAAATAAAGTAGTGTCCTACACTTCAAAAAAGGCGAGTACTCCATAAATAGAGTAAGGAATAACCCTCTAGAAGTATAGGAGTGCTCCAAAACCAATCTGTATTCATACAAAAAATGTGCTCCAATTAACATTGCGATGTTCTAGGAGAGGAGCAGGTGATCCCACTGTCGCTTTGTTTGTGGGTATTCCATAGAGTACATACGTGAAAGTACTTTCACTGTAGTACTCCATGGAGCACCCACAGAGGATCATATACCAAAGTGCTCCAGAAAAACTACTCTGTAGAGTATCTGCGGAACAGCACTCCCTAAACTGCTCCTGAAATATTACTCCATGGAGTACCGACAAGAGATTAGTTGCGAAACTGCTCTCAAAACATTACTCTTTGGAATACTAGCAAAAGAGTACTCGTTAAATCAACCTCGATGGATTGCCTAATGGAGTACCTAGAGGAGATTACTTAAAAAAGTACCCTCAAAGCGTTACTCCTTGGAGTAGCTATGGAAGAGTACTTTTGAAACCATCGCTAGAGAAGAAGCCACCCAAACTAAAACATAAAATTTATAAAAGTCATATTAGTTACTTTATTCAAGGAAATGCTAAATTCCGAATGCACTAAATTCCGAAGACGGCGAAAAATGATTGCATTCTGGTGCTATGCAAGGAGAGCTGACCAATTCCATAACCTGTGATCCTGCGGCATAATTTGGAGTTTCAATTTGGAGCGTCGCATTTTTTTCCATTTTTCAATCTACGCGCAAACTTTTCCCTCCCCATTTTCTGAATACGTCTTTTGTGACGTTCGCTGTATTCCATATTTTACCTTTATATATTTGGTTATAATTATTTTATTTTTCACCAATAAAATTGTTTGTCTTTTAAATTAAATTCACTCCGATAATTATTTCCGCCACAATTCCTGTTTGAATATTTCCCTATACTATAGTATGTATACGCAAAACCAGTTGCGCGGTTGCATTTTATCAGAGTTGCCATAGTAAAATTTTATCATCAGTTATTTGTATGCAATATTCTACTTTTGGCAACTCTGTTCGATCGTCGTCGTGTCGTGATCACGGTCGTTAAAACACGAGCAATGATCGGCTGATGGTGGTCCGCAAACGCTTTGCAAAGGAGTATTATTAGAGTACTCCAACATGGAAAAAATGGAACACGTAATCCAACAATTTTTGCAGGGTATAGGTATAAAAAGGTGTCTGTATCTGGTGATGGACTTAGCAATTCTTCATCTTGTGATAAAAACGTACGCCAAGTACTCAAATGCCATTTGATTTATAAAGCAGCTTCTTGTGTTTGAAAGTATTTAATTAAAGCTCCGATTTTCTTTTTTAACTAAAATTGCCAGAAATATTAATTTCGTGATTTTTAACACAGCCAATTACCTTGCGGTTTATTTCACAACACAGCTGATCATCGATAAACAAATATCGATACAAAATAGTTACTGAATAATTAAACTTCCTTAAGGGCCAGGCAAAGTTGACGTATCCATATCCATATAAAATAGCTGATCCAACATATTTTATGGAAATCAATGTAACTGGTCAATGGTCCCATACCATAACGCCCTTGCCATAACCATACCATAGCCAACCAATTCGTTTTTGGTTTTCTGCCATATCCATAAACAGCTGATTGCTGAATCGCAATTTTTTTGTAATTTTGTTTGCGCTATAATTTTTGTCTGTGATTACATATATACTTTATTTAACTGCTTTTATTTATTTGTAAAGAAGTTATGGATGGTTTGAAACTAATAGAGTTGGTGCGCGATTTGCTGTGCCTTATGATAAGGCGAGTAAAGATTTCATGGATCAAGCAAAAAAGAATACCGTGTGGAAATAATTGTCCGCGGAATTAAGAATTGATGGTAAGTATCAATTTATCAACGTAAATTTGTAATTATACATATTTATACACAACATTAAAGCATATATCAACCCTTGCAATGGCATCCGTAGCAATAAGCGATGGGGAAATCTGAGAGAACGCTTTTCGAAAGAAATTCGCAAGACGAAGAACACGTCAGGAAGCGGTGCGTCTAATGGAAGGCAGTGGGCACTATTATAAAGCTTGCAGTTTTTAAGAGCACATATAGTACCGTAGGGAGATGCTTGGCGTTTTATTTATGGTAAAACTATTAAGGGGGATGATAAACACTCCATTTTTGCTTGGCGAGGTGATGTTTAATGTCCCTTTTAGGCCCTCTCGGTATTTCCAACCGCTATATTTAAATACATGTAGATCGAATTTTCAAATGCATGAACCTCTTCGTTGTCTGTGTCAAGATTTCAATAATCACTGTAATAATATTGATACTTGCGACACACTTTACAGTATAAAAAAATATATACTCACTGCCTTGAACTCATAACTGTTTCAAAATCACATGTTAAACTAGATCTGTTACCTGCTCCAGTTACTTTGGGCGGGTGGCTTGGAATTACGTCCTTTCCAACCTCTCACGCATTGCAGCCCTACTCATTGTGTGTTAAATATACATCAGCTGCTCGAAATCACGCCCATTCCGACAGCACTAATAATCAATATTTACTTTGGGCGGGTGGCTTGGAATCACGTCCTTTCCAACCTCCCACACATCGCAGCCCTACTATTGTGTGTTAAATATACATCAGCTGCTCGAAATCACGTCCATTCCGACAGCACTGATAATCAATTCCGTTGCTCGGCATCACAGTCCATCCCGACAACTGATTCAATAATATATGTATATACATATTTTATAATATAATTTTGCTCACTATGTATGCTTGTTAATTTTACACTGTAATCCGCATTTATATTCATTCATTCATTCATATTTAGTCTGATTAATTGTAAAATTTGTAGACTAACAAATAAATAAATAAATAAATTACTGTGCACGTTTAGTTAAGCCTTTTTTGAAAAAAAAATAAAATTTAAGTATTTTGTCAATAACACATTTATTCGAATTATTATTCGATTTATGATAAGTTAGCATTCATTTTCCCATAAAAACATAATTTTATAATAGAAATTTCTTCTAAATATAGATGTTTTATATATCAAACAATACCTTGTTTTATTACCTAATGAGCTGGCAACACTGTTCACTTTCATATGTTTTCATTTGGACAGAAATTTTTTGCAATATTTGTGTTGATATTTTATAAGTAAATTAGTGAAATTTAACATAATTTTTTCATTAATTCGTGTAAGTTAGATTATGTTAATATACCAAGTATAAAAAGTAAAGTTATGTGTGCGCTTAAAAGATTGCAAACATGGGGGAACAATATGTATGACACAAATCGGTTTTTCGCCGATAAATTTTGAGGGGGTGAAAAAAGTTAACTTCCGCTTTCGGGTTCTTAATCTAGACGTAAATGCGCGTCTTTTGATACCTCGAAGAGGGGCAATACAACTTTTATATTTTATACTACGAATATTCTTATGTTATTTAGCATTTGCGTGAATAAAGAATCTAATATAATACGCATACGCATCCGTGAATAAAGAAACTAATATAATATGTATACATAAAACCAGTGCGCTGTTGCATTTTATCAGAGTTGCCATAGTAAAATGTTATCATCAGTTATTTGTATGCAATATTTTACTTTTGGCAACTCTGTTCGATCGTCATCGTGTCGTGATCACGGTCGTTAAAACATGAGAAATGATCGGCTGATGGTGGTCCGCAAACGCTTTGCATAGGAATATTATTAGAGTACTCCAAAAAAAATGGAACACGTAATCCAACAATTTTTGCAGGGTATACGCATAAGAAGGTGTCTGTCTCTGGCGATGGACTTAGCAATTCTTCATCTTGTGATAAAAACGTACGCCAAGTACTCAAATGCCATTTGATTTATAAAGCAGCTTTTTGTGTTTGAAAGTATTTAATTAAAGCTCCGATTTTCTTTTTTAACCAAAATTGCCACAAATATTAGTTTCGTGATTTTTAAAGCTGCAGACATTGGTGCGTTATCTATAACCGTATCGGTAAATTTATAACAGCTGATTCGGCCAACTTTATAGGAATCAATGCAATTTTTTATTGGTGCCATATCGTAACACTAAGGTCGTAACCGTATCGTAGCCAACCAATTGGTTTTTAGTTTTTCGACTTATTTTTTGTGGAATATGTTTGTAATCTTTTAGGTTAAGGCACCATTAATCGATCATAATATATACTATAGGGTTACGTTAGATACGACTACATCGATACAACCCTGCAAAAATTGTTGGATTACGTGTTCCATTTTCTTCATGTTGGAGTACTCTAACAATACTCCTTTGCACTGCGTTTGCGGACCACCATCAGCCGATCATTGCTCGTTTTTTAATGACAGTGATCACGACACGATGACGATCGAACAGAGTTGCCAAAAGTAAATTATTGCATGCAAATAACTAATAATAAAATTTTACTTTGGCAACTCTGACGAAATCCAACAACACACTGGTTTTATGTATACATACTAAAGTATGTATAGAGAAATATTAGTTTCTTTATTCACGCAAATGCTAAATAACATAAGAATATTCGTAGTATAAAATATAAAAGTTGTATTGCCCCTCTTCATTTACTTTCATTTTAAATTAAATTCACTTCGATAATCCTTCCGACACAATTCCTCTTTAGTACTTTGGCATATGATCCTCTGTGGGTGCTCCATGGAGTACTACAGTGAAAGTACTTTGGAAAGTACTCTCACGTATGTACTCTATGCAATACTCACAAACAAAGCGAGAGCAGGATCACCTACTTCTCTCCTAGGACATCGCAATGTTAATTGGAGCACATTTTGTGTATGAATACAGATTACATTTGGAGCAACCCTATACTCCCAAAGGAGTATTCCTTATATTATTTATAGAGTACTCGCGTTTTCTGAAGGGAAACAGCACAAATGACTCCCGCTTAATGCAGCCAATTTACTTGCCGTTAATATCAACACAGCTGATCGTCGATAAACAAATATCGATACAAAATGGTTACTGAATAAAGGGCCAATTAAACTGCCTTAAGGCCAAGCAAAGTTGACGTATACGTATCCATATAAAACAGCTGATACAACATATCTCATGGAAGTCAATGTAACTGGTCAATGGTGTCATACCATAACGCCCTTGCCATAATCATACCATAGCCAACCAATTCGTTTTTGGTTTTCTGCCATATCCATAAACAGCTGATTGCTGAATCGCAATTGTTTTGTAATTTTTTTTGCGCTATAATTTTTGTCTGTGCATACATATATACTTTATTTAACTGCTTTTATTTATTTGTAAAGAAGTTATGGATGATTTGAAACTATTAGAGTTGGTGCGCGATTTGCGGTGCCTTTTTGATAAGGCGAATAAAGATTTCAAGGATCAAGCAAAAAAGAATACCGTGTTGAAAGAATTGTCCGCGGAATTAGGAGTTTATGGTAAGTAGTTATTTATCAACGTAAATTTGTAATTATGCATATTTATACACAACATTAATGCTTATATCAACCCTTGCAATAGCATCCGTAGCAATAAAGCGATGGGGAAATCTGAGAGAACGCTTTTCGAAAGAAATTCACAAGACGAAGAACACGTCAGGAAGCGGTGCGTCTAATGGAAGGCAGTGGGTACTATTATAAAGCCTGCAGTTTTTAAGAGCACACATAGTACCTCACCCGTGAGTATAACTGATTGACTTAATATGTAATGTTTACCAACGAGATGTCTTTTTCAACAGGGTGCGGCAGAGCTATCAAATTTTAGACAAAACTATTGCGAGTGCTACGGTTTGGGAATCAAACTATACTTCAGAGAATAAGGCAAGGTGCACACGAGGCTACGCGTCATAGACGCTGCAAGCGAAATTTGTACGCTTTGATGCCGAACACATGTATTTGAATGGAGAGCTGCATACGAGGCGTCAGCTGCATGAAAGCGACAAAGCATGAAATTTTCGTGTAGCTGGGCGTACAGCAATGTTGGTCGCTAGGCGTAAATACGCCTAGAAAGGAGCAAGAAGAAGATGTTTGTTTACAATTTTTCGTTTGCAAACTTGTGTGCTGTGCTTCTGTTGCTATAATTATATATTGAATTTATTTCATATAAAAAAATATAAAATGGTCGACGCGACTAAATTCGTTCAATTGGTTGAGAATTATCCTTGCCTATACAAAAATAATTTAGCAGAATATTCGAGGAAAGATGTTACAGAAAGAGCCTGGGCAGCAATTGGTGTGGAAATGAATTTGTCAGGTGTGTAGATTTTGGATTTCTTTTTATAAATAAAAACAAAGAATATGTCTAAATAGATCTAAATTTATTACGCTCTTCCTTACAGTGCCTGATTGCAAAGAAAAGTGGAAGAACTTGCGAAATGGCTTTGTAAGAAGTCTCAAGCCGTCTCCTAGTGGATCTTCTACTAAAGCGAAGAGGCCTTACTATTTGCACGACATCATGCAATTCGTTCTTCCATATATAAAACCAGTGCATCATTCTGAAAATACCAGCAACATTATAATATCAGAAATGGAAGAACAATATTTGGATGAAATTGAAAATGGATCAATTGTTGACGACAACTACAGCGATTGTGCCCCCACGAAGACAGGGTCTTTGATCTGCAACAACCTAGAATCACATCCAGCCAAAGAAAGCAATTTTGAACCAACATTTAGTGCCAAGAAAAGAAAGAAAACATCCCGAGATGAAGTCGATGTGGCGGTGCTAAATTACCTTAAAACAAAAAAGGGAAATACAACTTCGGAAGATCCAAACAAAATGTTTCTAATGAGCTTACTTCCCGACGTAAGAGTCTTTCTCTCGAGAATTTGCGCACATTTAGAATTCGATCTATGATGCTGCTAGAGGAGCTTTTAAATGAACAAAGGGCACAATCTGTCAGGCGGGAACTGTTTGATCCAGCAACGTCTTATGGCCAAAATATAGAAGTCTGCACCCCAGCTCCTTCGTCCGATGATACTCCAACCTATACTCCAGTACTATTTGAACCAATTGACTGTGAAAATGAAAGAGCCTTTTACACAAACGAGTATACTTGCGTTTTTGTATATTATTTATTATATAATTATACTATTATTTAGTTATAAACAGATGTTAGAATGGGTATGTTTTCAATGGGCTGATCTCACAAGTATTTTGCTACATAGAAGTAGTCATGAATTAGACGATACAATAGTGAACGAAAAAAGTACCAGTGTTACAAGTGGATGCTAGTTTGAATACATGTACACCCAGGGAAGTAAGTATTGGCACAAGGCCTTTTTGTGGTTTTTACCTAGTTTTGCTTTAGAAAAATAAGTATATAAATATATATATAAATAAGATGGACTAAAAAATCACATGCTTAAAATGTTTCCCAAAATTTAGAACATGTTTTTGAAATCGGTTTGCATAGTTTTCGTTCTACAATTAATTTAAGTTTTATTTAAAAATAGTGAAAACAAAAAGGAAGTAGCTGAAACAACTTTTAATTTTTGCTGCTATAATTTTATTCGTATGTGTATTCATGGCGGCCACCGTGGTGTGATGGTAGCGTGCTCCGCCTATCACACCGTATGCCCTGGGTTCAACTCCCGGGCAAAGCAACATCAAAATTTTAGAAATAAGATTTTTCAATTAGAAGAAAATTTTTCTAAGCGGGGTCGCCCCTCGGCAGTGTCTGGCAAGCGCTCCGATTGTATTTCTGCCATGAAAAGCTCTCAGTGAAAACTCATCTGCCTTGCAGATGCCGTTCGGGGTCGGCATAAAACATGTAGGTCCCGTCCGGCCAATTTGTAGGGAAAAATAAAGAGGAGCACGACGCAAATTGGAAGAGAAGCTCGGCCTTAGATCTCTTCGGAGGTTATCGCGCCTTACATTTTTTTTTTTTACACATAGTTCAAACTAGCCTCATTCACAGAACAGATCGAGTACTATTCGTAATATTATTTGATATGAATTATTATTCACTTTTTTTCAACTATTTGAATTAAAATTTATTGGAATAAATGTTGTTAAATGGAAAGTAAAACAGTCTAACAGTTTTTATAAACAATAATTCCACTGCCAGGGCAAAGAAACATTTAGTAATAAAAAAGAATTGCTTAAATAGTGTCGTAAGTTTTGTGGGGCAGAATTTTCCATTATGTTTACATTATCGAACTCTGGCAGAGTACTTGGGTTCCGTTGAACTGGTTGCTGGTTTTCGATATCGGGAAGGAAGGTCGTGTATGATATGCCATCTTTTTTCCTTATATAATTATGTAGGATACAAGCACTTTGTATAATTGAAATGATTGTTTCGTACATTTGGCATCGTATAGGTGTTGAGAAAACTCCAAATTTTTTACCATCATCCCGAAACTGCACTCTATGTTCTTCCTACCGCGACTTAGTCTATAATTAAATATGCGCATCTTGTTGACAATGTTTCTTTCCGGATAAGGCCGCATAACATTTTTCCTTAAAGGAAAGGCGTTATCTGCTACGAAATAATATGGAAACTTATTTCCACTGTCGTCATGCGGTAGTTCCTTTGGGGATGGTAAATTATTATAACTTTCTAACCAACGTCCAAACGTCGAAATTCTAAAAACTCCCCCGTCGCTATTTCGTCCTGCAAATCCGCATTCTATTGATGTAAATATCCCGTCGGCATCGCAACAGGCAAGTAATATTACTGAATGGTAGTTTTTGTAATTGAAATTAGCTGAACCCGAATTTGGATATTTTTGAATTCGCACATGCTTTCCGTCGATAGCTCCTAAGCAATTTGGCAGCTGCCATAGATCAGAGAACCGTCCCGCAATACTCTTCCAACGCTCCTCATTTGGCAACGTCATATAACAATCTTTTAATGAATTCCATATAGCTTTTGTTGTTTCTTCAACAATTACTCCGATTGTACGTTCTCCTCTTTGAAAATATAAAGCAAGCGCATTGAACGTGCATCCTGTAGCCAGATACCTAAACAAAAAGTTATAAAGAATTTAGACCACGCACATACACAACAACATGTTCGCCACCAACTCAGTAGTGGCCCCAATTCGAAGACTCAGAAAATATTCCTATAACAAATCGAAATTGTCACCAGAACAGGGTAGATGTTGTTGTAGCAACACCTAATACTAGGATTTTCAACAGAGTTGGACGACAAAGAAATTACTGCTAGAGTTGTTGGTTCTACATTACAATTGACTCGGTGGTGTATGTCATGCGGATTACATAACGCATGCCGGGATGATTCTGGATAAGTAAGAATTTACTCTGTAACAATATCGAAGCTGAGAAAGTGACAAGGTGACAAGGAACTCACTGGGAAGTGTTTAATTACCCCAGGTCCCGGAAAGTTTTGGAGGGACTAAGCACTATTGAAAGTATTTTAACCAGATTATGAAAGGCGAGATGGTATCGGGCAGCTTGTTTAGCATATCATTTCGATCTTCAACAAGGAGGAGTTCGTGTTATTGAGATGTCATAACCAAGCATTCCATAGCAGTTATGACTGTAGAATTATGGTAGGCCTGCAACTGTATCCAGTGGAGGTTATGTAGATCGGAAGACCATACTGGTGGCTCACAAAAAAGATCGGTCGGCCAATTGCGTTCTACATCGTCAAAGGTGTTGATTTGTACTTTCCCCCAGGTGCTGCAAGCGATTTTGTGTCGCATCTCTACGTAGCAGTTTAAATGGCCTGGGCAGTTTAAATGGCCTAGGCTAATGGCCCGCTACTAAATCCAGGGAAACCAGCTAACATAGGAGAGTCATATCGCCCGATATCTCTCCTGTCGCCAGTAGCCAAGGCGCTTGAAGCCATTTTGCTCCCCTACTTTAAAGCAAATTTGCAACTAGCCAATCATCAGCATGGCTTTAGAAAACTAAACAGCACATCCACCGCGTTAAATGCCATTAGTACTCAAATAAATTGCGGATTAAATCAAAACCCTCATCATCGGACAGTACTCATTGCGTTAGACCTGTCATAAGCTTTTGATACGGTCAACTATGGCACGTTACTGCAAGACCTGGAAGGGTCTCCCCTTCCTCTAATCTTAAAAGGTGGACTGCAAATTATCTGTCTGGTCGGCTAGCATCGGTGCAATTCAGGAATGCAACATCCAAACCAAGAGGAATTAAACAAGGTGTGGAACAGGGTGCTGTCCTATTCCCTATTTTGTTTAACTTGGAGAGCATGCAACCGCAATTGTACCGAAAATCCAGAGGCGTAATAAAATCCTCAAACCTCTTGTCGGCAGCATTTGGGGTAAAGATAAAGGAACGCTCATTACCACTTACAAAGCAATTGGTCGGCCGATTGTATTCTACGCGTCCCCGTTATGGTGGCCAAGCCTAAAGGCTACTCACTGGAAGAATTTACAGGCCTGCCAAAATACCGCCCTTAGAACCGCTACGGACTGTCGTCTTACGTCCCCAGAACACCATCTACATAATGAGGCGAGAATACTCCCATTAGGGAGAGAAATGAAATGATAACGAAACAGTTTCTGTTGAATACCCAGAAACATGGACATCGCAACAGACATCTGATTGATGAGGCTACACCGCCCAGGGCTTAAGAGGTTATCTCCGTAAGCATTATGAGGAAATAAGGTACCTGAAGACACAGCCATATATAGCTAAAAAGCACAAACAGGTCCTCAGTGAAATTCACAAAGAGTCGGACCTCTATGCCAGGAATTGCCCGGTGAATCCAGTACTTAAAGCACAATACCCAAAACTAGCAGAAGAGGAACGACCACTGTTAACACAACAACAGGAGAAATGCACTCTGCCTAGGGAAACGCGCGTCACTCTAGCTCAACTTCGATCTGGATACTGTAACAGGTTAAACTCTTCCAGAATCAACCCCGACATACAAAATGTATGCGCCGCTTGCAATGTGTCCCCACATGACACTAACCGTCTCTTTAATTGTAATGTGGAACCAACGCCTCTAACACCCCTTTAATTATGGTCCACCCCTGTCGAAACAGCAAGTTTCCTTGGACTCCCGTTAGAGGATATTGATGGCAATTTGTGATCGGTCGCAGCTATTAGGTGGGGCGAAAAATTACTACTACAACAACAACAACGTTACTGAACCTTTTCCGAAAATGAGGCCCTACACAATTGAATCCCGTACATTGAATGAAACAATGTTATACAGATACCTTAATGTTACCATAAGCCGTTCTTTAGGAGGGACACTTTCACGCATATTGGTGTTTTCTTTCTGTATGGAAGCACCAACGAGCATAACCAAATCCTTGAATGTAGCTTTTGACATGCGATAAAATACCCGGAACTTTGTATCATCCTGAGACAACTCCTTTGCACATACAAACAGTCTACAATTAACATTTTTCTGAATATATGGATGTGCCCAATATTTTCTCTTTGCTTTCTTTTCATTTCTGCGACGAAGAAAATTTAGCAATACCAATTCTTCGTCGCTGGACATGTTTATGTTGACCGATACAAACAAAAATTGTTATTGAAAACCGTTTTGAATTGAAAATTCTTTTTTTTTTTTCTCTTATGCGCGGTGGTGAAAACTTTTGTTTTTAATTTTATACAAAATCAATTTTTGTATAAGGGCAATTATACAGCATAAATAAATTTTTGTAGCGACGCTTGTAAGTAGCTACGTATGCAGATCTTGAAGCGTAGAGGAATTGTAGCTACATAAAATATCTTGTACGCGTCTATGACGCGTAGCCTCGTGTGCACCTTGCCTAATTTGGATATGTTACTCTCGCAATCCCATTCTATTCCTTCAGCGCAACGTCACCATTGCCACTTGCTCAACCATCACCCACGCCACTTGCTCAGTCATCACCGATTCCACAATTACAGTCTGAGCCATCGGTAACACGCGGTCGAAAACGCACAGCAGTACAGCGTGAAAAATTGAACACTGCAATCATGGAAACGGTGAAAACTTGCAAGGAAGTATGTGCACGTAGGGCCGAACGTGAGAATTATAGTGCAGAAATAAGCGGATTTGGTTTGATGATGTGCTCTGCCCTCTCAAACTTGCACAAGTCGAAACGGCCATACAACGTTGCACCGAAATCGTCATGCAAGACCAATTTGACAACAAATCAGTAAAAGTTATTATTTTATTGTCGTATTGTTAATTTCATTATAAAATTTCCAAATATAACTAATTTCAAACACCAATAGCAATTGGTAATGTAAACAAAAACTTCGCTTTTTTAATGGCCGCAGCTATTAGCTGTTTATCGTTATGATATCAATAATTGACGAAAATATATATTATTAAGTATAAATATGGTTATGACAATGTCGTTATGACTATGTCAACTTTGCCAGCAGGTTTAACCCTAACGCCATAGTCCTAACCACACCCATATCAACAACCATCTCCAATGTGATCGATTAATCGTGAAAATTTCATAAAAATGAAGAAAACGCAAAAAATAACCAACATATTCCACAAAAAATAATTAAATATATTATTAAGTATAAATATGGTTATGACAATGTCGTTATGACTATGTCAACTTTGCCAGCAGGTTTAACCCTAACGCCATAGTCCTAACCACACCCATATCCACAACCATCTCCAATGTGATCGATTAATCGTGAAAATTTCATAAAAATGAAGAAAACGCAAAAAATAACCAACATATTCCACAAAAATAATTCTCTTAGTCATAACGTATCTAAAACAATGAATAAAATCTAAAAACGTTATTAAATTCACCAACCCAAATATTTTTAGATTATGGATATGGCGAGAAAACCAACAACCAATTGGTTGGCTATCGGCGAAATCGTTATAGTTATCGCTTCGCAAATAAAACGATGGCAAATGTGGTTAAAAAAGTTAATTAATTCCAGTTAGTATACGGAGTTTACTTATTTTTGGCATTCCTTTTGTGTTTTTCACATTTTTTATGTTTCGTTAAGCTGTGCTGCCACCTTTCTACTATTAAAACTAAATTTAAATGTCAACTATGTCGGTCGTTAAAACTAAGTTAGTGAATAGTACAATCGATACGGCAAGCGACAAAATCGTTAATTAAAATCTCGACAAATCGCGTTATAAGTTAGTGAATTCCACTACAGCACACGAATTTCAACATTCGCTTACGCGAAAACTCCATCGCTAAAAATATCTCAAACAGTACCAAGTGCGCAGAAAAGTATAAAAAATTTAGGGGGAATATTTTGAATAAGGTGCAACGATTTTCAACTTTTTTTTCGAGAGGTGGGGGGGGGGGGGGTCCTAAAAATCACAAAATTATCATCCGCAACTCTAGGAAACTCTTAGTTTTTGAAATATAAGCTTTTTAATTTCCAAATTTAGTAAATCTTCAAGTCCTGCACTTAAAATTCGGGTCGCACACGTCGGTAGCGGTATCACGGTAAGACGCGTATTTTCGTCAAGATTCAGAATCCGAAAGCAGAAATTACATTTCAAAATATCTCCGAAACTAGTGGATGAATTTCAAAAATTAAAAAATTAGAATTGGCTGAAAGTTTTTCTTCTTTTTCTAGTTTACTTACTTACTTACTTAATTGGCGCTTAACCGTCTAAACGGTTATGGCCGTCCAACAAGGCGCGCCAGTCGCTCCTTCGCTCCGCCAACCGGCGCCAATTCGTCACACCAAGGGAGTTTAAATCGTTCTCCACCTGGTCCTTCCAACGGAGTGGGGGCCGCCCTCTACCTCTGCTTCCATAGGCGGGTTCCGATAGAAACACTTTCTTGGCCGGAGCATCATCTTTCATTCGCATAACATGGCCTAGCCAGCGCAGCCGCTGCGTTTTAATTCGCTGGACTATGTTGATGTCTGCGTATAGCTCGTACAGCTCATCATTAAATCTTCTTCGGTACTCGCCATCGCCAACGCGTAGAGGTCCATAAATCTTTCGAAGAACTTTTCTCTCGAACACTCCCAAAGCCGCTTCATCTGCTGTTGTCATGGTCCATGCTTCTGCCCCATATAGCAGGACGGGTACGATAAGTGACTTGTAGAGTATGATTTTCGTTCGCCGCGAGAGGACTTTACTTTTCAATTGCCTACCTAGTCCAGAGTAGCATTTATTGGCAAGATTGATTCTCCGCTGGATTTCAGTGCTGATGTTGTTGCTAGTGTTGATGCTGGTTCCCAAATAAACGAAGTCTTTTAGAAGAGACTTCGTTTTCTAGCTTACGAAAGAGGTTTTCAGAATTTTTTCATCCAACTCAAAAAAAGTTATGAATTAAAAAAAAAAACGGTGTTTTTTTCAAAATGCTATAACCTTTTCAAAAATTGACCGTTTGGGATCTTTTTTTTTTAAATTTGTTTTTAAATGTACTTTTCGGAAAAAATACAAAAAAATTTTTAAAGTTTTTTTTCAATTAAATAAAAAAAATAACAAATTATCGGCCCATTCTGGGATTAGTGGGGATGATTGCAGAATTGATTGAAGTTTTTTATGAGAAAAAAAAAATGGCGAAATTCGAAAAATCTCGAAAAACTTTACAAAAACAAACTTTAAATTTTTTTTGTATTTTTTTCGAAAAGTAAATTTAAAAACAAATTTACAAAAAAAAAAAAGATCCCAAACGGTAAATTTTTGAAAAAGTTATAGCATTTTGAAAACAAAAACTGTGTTTTTTTTTAAATTCATAACTTTTTTCGAGTTGGATGAAAAAATTTGAAAAAATTCTGAAAAATGTCTTTCGTAAGCTAGAAAAATAAGAAAAACTTACAGCCAATTCTAAAGGGGTCGGGTTCAAAATTGGTCGAAATGGGATGGAATACCCCATATATATCTTTAACTTTTCTTATCTACCAAAAATTTGAAAAAGCTCTCCTTTGCATTCGTGAACGAGCTGATATTACCTTATAACTCTTATGTTTATTGTTATGTTAGCCGATCCAACACCGGCTGCGCCATGCCCAGTAATTCTGCGTAGAACACTTTTCTGCATAGGCGGCCTTTGGCCGCGCTTATAAAAAATAACCCTGGGCTACGCCATGCCAAGTCCGGGTGTGTGGTATACCCGTGGCTACCACCACGGTGATGTCCTTCTGCGTAGTACA